>NC_092232.1:15581527-15816527 GCF_036320965.1 Panulirus ornatus
ATTTCTTTCGTCTGTTTCCTTGCGCTACCTCGCAAACGCGGGAGACAGCGGCAAAAAAAAAAAAAAAAATATATATATATATATATATATATATATATATATATATATATATACATATATATATATATATATATATATATATATATATATATATATATATATATATATATATATATATATAACTACATTTTAAACTTTTTTAAAGAAAAATGAATAACAAAGCTATACCAGCAAATATAGTTCCCTCAGTCTGTAACATAAAATACATTCTTTTATACATATCATATTACTGTTCTTCAGAGTTTAGAGTGTTCATAAACTTCAATATGAAACACACTGACACTATGTTTCAATCACTTGCTAGTCTCCCTAAGTTATCCCAGGTTCAAAAAATTCAACCAAGTGATTTGTGGTGGTACTCTCTTAGGGAGTGAGGAGATGGGGATTTTCTACCAAAGAAAAAAGATCCTAAGTGCAGCTATTCATCCAAGCAAGTCATTTTTTTTTTTCCGGGCCTCACTAGTGCATCTCTTGCCTGAAAGACCCATCGAATGTCAGGCAAGCTGGTAAAACTTTGTGGCGGGAGATGTCATATTATTTTTTTTTAGTAAGAATTACATATTCCTGCTGCTTGATCTAAAAAATTTACCTCTAAATCTCTTTCTGCTGAAGTAGTAGTAGTGTGAGGCTGTGGAGAGGGTAAAAAAATAAGGTTGTTATTAAGGCCCAAAAAACAACGACACCACAGGAATCAAAGATATTGTAATGGTCTAATTCAACATAGAGGAAAAGGGGAGCACTTAGAAGAAAGCACATAGAGATAAGAAAATAAGGGCAAGATATTATAAGAGAAGACTGGAAAATGAAGGTAAAAGAAGACAATACACTGACAAAAGCTGGAGAGCAGCAGGGGAAATAATTTAAGATAAAATGCGAGTTGAATATACAGGAGATTGGTATGAAAAACTTAGCTGGCAAGGTACAAGGATCATCGGGGTCACAAAAGTAAATGAGGAATAGACGCTGGGTTCGTAGGCTGATGCTGCTAACACATGATTCAATATTTCACTAACATCCTTAAGTCAGCGGCTAAATACACAGATTACGTTCCAGGAGGATCCAACTAGAAGGACATTGGGTCAGTCACATACGTTTAAGATCAATCAGGGTCAAGGTCAATGTTGTCAGGAAGGGTCATGCCACACAACAGATGACTCGACCTTATCTTACCTCTGCTCCTGCCTGCAGGAAAAAAAAGAAGGAGACAAGTAAGGTAGGGTTAAGACCATACCCTCCACCCATATGGACCAGGGCTTAGTCTTTATGCCACAAGTGGAATGAGGGTAAGACCAAACTGGCCACTTCCTCCACCATAAGTGGGATATGGGAAGACCAGACCAGGTCTTCCCCTTGTAGCATGAGCTAGAGGGAAGAACAAGGCTCTTCTTTCCCTCTGCCCATGGTACCCAAAGGGAAGGCTAGACTGGGTTCTCATGGTATTCATGGATAAGACCAGTTCCTTGGATCCACTTGAGCAAAGGGAAAACTAATCATGAAACAATAAACCTATACCTTGAACCAAACTCATAATTTACAAGAGGTCAAACATAATTAAGTTCCTACATCTCTGCCCACATACACACACTCTCACCCTTGTGTCCACGTGCACATACTTTCAACCTGTGCCTACTTACACACGCTTATGAAAATGGTCAGTCACTTTATGTCAGTTGGTGACAAAAGTAAATGTATGTCTGGCAAGTCTAAAGAGTGATTTGATGCAAAGTTCTACATTTCTTTTCCTTCCACTGGCAGACCAAACTCACCCACTCTGCAATTTTTGACTCAAAATGCTTTTCACAAGCCCCATCTTCCTTAGGACAACAAATGCTAGAAAACAAACTCTTTATCTGTACAGTAATCCCTAAAATGGTCAGCTTACTGTCTGCTGAGCTTCTATTGTGGATTCTGGGTCAGCTTACTGACGACAGACCTACAGATATGGTGTTCTAGGGTGAGCTTACTGCTAAGTAAGGTTTCATTGTGGTGCTCCTGGGTCAGCTTATTGTTAGTGAACTCTTACCCTAGTGCTCCTGGATAGCTTACTGCCAAGTGAGCTGTTATTGTGGTGCTCCTGGGTCAGCTTACTGCCAGGTGAGCTATTCCTGTAGTGTTCTGGGGTCAGCTTACCAATGGTGGAACTATCATTATAGTGCCCCTGAGTCAGCTTACTGCCAGAAGAGCCATTATCACAGTGCCCCCATGTAAGCTTACTGAACTGGAGGTGCTATCACAATACCCCCTGGTCAGCTAAATGCACTAGAGGAGGTACTATGGTGCTCCTGGGTCAAGTTACTGCAATAGAAATGGTATTACAATGCTTCTGGGTCAGCTTACTGCTAGTGGAGATGTTATCACCATGTTCTTAGTTCAGCTTTCTGCTCTGGATGTGTTATCATAGTGCATTTGGGTCAACTTATCATAGTGGAGGTGTTATAATGGTTCTTCTGGGTGAGCTTACTGGACTGGATGTATTATCGTGATCCTTCTGAGTAAGCTTACTGCACTGAATGTGTTATTACAGTGCTTCTGGAGCAGCTTATCACATTGAAGGGCTCATCAACGTGCTCTTGGCTCAAGCTCACAGCATCAGAGTTCTAATCAAGATGCCCTTGTGATTCATGGCAATGATGACTTTGTCATAAGAAAGACTGTCAAGAGTATGTTTCTGTCTTATGCTACAGTCTTAGCCAAATGTCTAGTCAGCACTTATGGTTTCAAATCTATATCTGTTCTAATCTACTAATTTCTAATTTTTGTTTGCATAGAAACCAAACTACTTTACACTCGAAAGGAAGAAATTTCCAATTCTAAACATTTCACCTTAGATGGAATTAGTCAATGTTCTAATACTCTGAAATTGAAGAATTAATCTCAGCCTCCTGTTTGTATGCTGGACCATTTCAGTGAGCCAAACCAAAGGTATATGTGTTCCTAATTCTTAAAAAAATCAAAGTCCTGATTAAATGGCATTATTTGCTGTGAGAGCAATGACTTTTATAGCCACAGAAAGTTGGATGAAAATGCACTCAATTAATTGTAGCAATGAGAAATAATTCTAAACTTCCTTCAATAGCATAATTAAAAAAAAACTTCAATATACACGAACATATTTAAGGATCTGGAGAAGACATATGATAGAGTTGATAGAGATGCTCTGTGGAAGGTATTAAGAATATATGGTGCGGGAGACAAGTTGTTAGGAGCAGTGTAAAGTTTTTATCGAGGATCTAAGGCATGTATGCGAATGGGAAGAGGGGAAAGTGATTGCTTCTCAGTGAATGTCGGTTTGCGGCAGGGGTGCGTGATGTCACCATGGTTGTTTAATTTGTTTATGGATGGGGTTGTTAGGGAGGTGAATGCAAGAGTTTTGGAGGGAGGGGCAAGTATGAAGTCTGTTGTGCACGAGAAAGCTTAAGAAGTGAGTCAGTTGTTGTTTGCTGACGATACAGCACTGGTGGCTGATTTGGGTGAGAAACTGCAGAAGCTGTTGAATGAGTTTGGTAAAGTGTGTGAAAGAAGAAAGTTAAGAGTAAATGTGTATAAGCGCATGGTTATTAGGTACAGTAGGGTTGAGGGACAAGTCAAATGGGAGGTAAGTTTGAATGGAGAAAAACTAGAGGAAGTGAAGCGTTTAGATATCTGGGAGTGGATTTGGCAGCGGAAGGAACCATGTGAGCGGAAGTGAGTCACAGGGTGGGGGAGGGGGCGAAATTTCTGGGAACGTTGAAAAATGTGTGGAAGGCGAGAACATTATCTTGGAAAGGAAAAATGGGTGTGTTTGAAGGAACAGTGGTTCCAACAATGTTATATGGTTGCGAGGCGTGTGCTATAGATAGAGTTGTGCAGAGGAGGGTGAATGTGATGGAAATGAGATATTTGAGGACAATATGAGGTGACAATGTGAGGTGGTTTGATCGAGTAAGTAATGAAAGGGTAAGAGAGATGTGTCATAATAAAAAGAGTGTGGTTGAGAGACCAGAAGAGGGTGTATTGAAATGGTTTGGTCACATGGAGAGAATGAGTGAGAAAAGACTGACAAAGAGGATATATGTGTCAGAAGTGGAGGGAACGAGGAGAAATGGGAGACCAAAGTGGAGGTGGAAAGATGGAGTGAAAAAGATTTTGAGCGATCAGGGCAAGAACATGTAGGAGAGCAAAAGGCGTGTGCAAGGAATAGAGCGAATTGGAACAATGTGGTGTACCGGGGTGGATGTGCTGTCAGTGGATTGAATCAGGGCATGTGAAGCGTCTGGGGTAAACCATGGAAGGTTGTGTGGGGCCTGGATGTGGAAAGGGAGCTGAGGTTTCAGGCATTATTGCATGACAGATAGAGACTGAGAGTGAACGAATGGGGCCTTTATTGTCTTTTCCTAGCGCTGCCTCGCACACATGAGGGGGGAGGGGGATGGTATTCCATGTGTGGCGAGGTGGAGATGGGAATGAATAAAGGCAGACAGTGTGAATTGTGTGCATGGGTATATATGTATGTGTCTGTGTGTATATATATATGTGTACATTGAGATGTATAGGTATGTATATTTGCATGTGTGGACGTGTATGTATATACATGTGTATGGGGGTGGGTTGGGCCATTTCTTTCGTCTGTTTCCTTGTGCTACCTCGCAAATGCGGGAGACAGCAACAAAGCAAAATAAATAAAAATGATACATATATAATATATATATATATATATATATATATATATATATATATATATATATATATATATATATATATATATATTTTTCTATTTATTTTGCTTTGTCGCTGTCTCCTGCATTAGCGAGGTAGCACAAGGAAACAGACAAAAGAAATGGCCCAACCCACCCCCATACACATGTATATACATACACGTCCACATATGCAAATATACATACCTATACATCTCAATGTACACATATATATATACACACAGACACAAACATATATACCCATGCACACAATTCACACTGTCTGCCTTTATTCATTCCCATCTCCACCTCGCCACACATGGAATACCATCCCCCTCCCCCCTCATGTGTGCGAGGTAGCGCTAGGAAAAGACAATAAAGGCCCCATTCGTTCACTCTCAGTCTCTATCTGTCATGCAATGATGCCTAAAACCACAGCTCCCTTTCCACATCCAGGCCCCACAGAACTTTCCATGGTTTACCCCAGACACTTCACATGCCCTGGTTCAATCCATTGACAGCACGTCGACCCCAATATACCACATCGTTCCAATTCACTCTATTCCTTGCACGCCTTTCACCCTCCTGCATGTTCAGGCCCCGATCACACAAAATCTTTTTCACTCCAACTTTCCACCTCCAATTTGGTCTCCCACTTCTCCTCGTTCCCTCCACTTCTGACACATATATCCTCTAGGTCAATCTTTCCTCACTCATTCTCTCCATGTGACCAAACCATTTCAAAACACCCTCTTCTGCTCTCTCAACCATACTCTTTTTATTTCCACACATCTCTCTCACCCTTACATTACTTACTCGATCAAACCACCTCACACCACATATTGTCCTCAAACATCTCATTTCCAGCACATACACCCTCCTGTGCACAACTCTATCCATAGCCCATGCCTCGCAACCATACAACATTGTTGGAACCACTATTCCTTCAAACATACCCATTTTTGCTTTCCGAGATAATGTTCTCAACTTCCAAACATTCTTCAAGGCTCCCAGAATTTTCGCCCCCTCCCCCACCCTATGATTCACTTCCGCTTCCATGGTTCCATCCGCTGCCAGATCCACTCCCAGATATCTAAAACACTACTTCCTCCAGTTTCTCTCCATTCACTCTTATCTCACAATTGACTTGACCCTCAACCCTACTGTACCTAATAACCTTGCTCTTGTTTACGTTTACTCTTAACTTTCTTCTTTCACACACTTTACCAAACTCCGTCACCAGCTTCTGCAGTTTCTCACATGAATCAGCCACCAGCGCTGTATCATCAGCGAACAACAACTGACTCACTTCCCAAGCTCTCTCATCCCCAACAGACTTCATACTTGACCCTCTTTCCAAAACTCTTGCATTCACCTCCCTAACAACCCCATCCATAAACAAATTAAACAACCATGGAGACATCACACATCCCTGCCGCAAACCTACATTCACTGAGAACCAACCGCTTTCCTCTCTTCCTACACGTACACATGCCTTACATCCTCGATAAATATATATATATATATATATATATATATTTCTTTTCTTTCAAACTATTCGCCATTTCCCGCATTAGCGAGGTAGCGTTAAGAACAGAGGACTGGGCCTTTGAGGGAATACAATCACCTGGCCCAATTCTCTGTTCCTTCTTTTGGAAAAAAAAAAAAAAAACGAGAGGGGAGGATTTCCAGCCCCCCGCTCCCTCCCCTTTTAGTCGCCTTCTACGACACGCAGGGAATACGTGGGAAGTATTCTTAATCCCCTATCCCCAGGGAAAATAAAAAATAAGAAAATAAAAAACAAAATTATGTCTATCGCATCATAATATATCTATTACTTTTAATCTAATTCCAAATTATGCCAGGTGGATCAAATAAAAACAGTAAGGCCTCTCAGCTTAGTTTTAGATATTTTCAATATGTTTTCATGTGCAATATGTTCCATCTTCGATCTCCTTAGTCACTTTACTAGAGATTACTCAACATATCTTATTTGATATATTTCAGCCCTGGGAAATTAGTTAACTTTGCTTGTATATTTTAGAATGTGCAACTTTATAAAAAAAATGAAGGTGATAAATTTCATAAAACAGCGGTCACAGACATTTCACTGCAAATTAGTTATTTTTGTGTTGTTAGCACATAAGTAAGTGAGCGCAGCGCAGCAAAATAAAAATAAATTAGCAATATTATATTGAGAAAAGTGTCTACAAAAAACACTGTTTATCCAACATATGTTTTCAAAGGCAATACACAGCCAAGGTCTGTCGTGGGTACAAGCATATGACACTCTCAGAGTGAAATCATTGCACATCTTGTTGCCAAGACTAGTGTTTCTAATGGTGTAAGCACCAGCAACTCCCCTCCTCCACCATAGTGTATTTCAGGCAATCTTGAGGGAATGATGTTCTTTCTTTACTCTTCCAGGCTGTCACTTCATTTTGGGAATTTCACTTTTGGGTATTGCATCTTTTCCACATGTGCTTCTGAATGAATATATATATATATATATATATATATATATATACACACACACTTTTTCTTTTTTTTTTTCTTTTTGCTTTGTCGCTGTCTCCCGCGTTGGCGAGGTAGCGCAAGGAAACATATGAAAGAAATGGCCCAACCCACCCCCATACAAATGTATATACATACGTCCACACACGCAAATATACATACCTACACAGCTTTCCATGGTTTACCCCAGACGCTTCACATGCCCTGATTCAATCTACTGACAGCACGTCAACCCCGGTATACCACATCGCTCCAATTCACTCTATTCCTTGCCCTCCTTTCACCCTCCTGTATGTTCAGGCCCCGATCACACAAAATCTTTTTCACTCCATCTTTCCACCTCCAATTTGGTCTCCCTCTTCTCCTCGTTCCCTCCACCTCCGACACATATATCCTCTTGGTCAATCTTTCCTCACTCATTCTCTCCATGTGCCCAAACCATTTCAAAACACCCTCTTCTGCTCTCTCAACCACGCTCTTTTTATTTCCACACATCTCTCTTACCCTTACGTTACTTACTCGATCAAACCACCTCACACCACACATTGTCCTCAAACATCTCATTTCCAGCACATCCATCCTCCTGCGCACAACTCTATCCATAGCCCACGCCTCGCACCCATAGAACATTGTTGGAACCACTATTCCTTCAAACATACCCATTTTTGCTTTCCGAGATAATGTTCTCGACTTCCACACATTCTTCAAGGCTCCCAGAATTTTCGCCCCCTCCCCCACCCTATGATCCCCTTCCGTTTCCATGGTTCCATCCGCTGCCAGATCCACTCCCAGATATCTAAAACACTTCGCTTCCTCCAGTTTTTCTCCATTCAAACTCACCTCGCAATTGACTTGATCCTCAACCCTACTGTACCTAATAACCTTGCTCTTATTCACATTTACTCTTAACTTTCTTCTTTCACACACTTTACCAAGCTCAGTCACCAGCTTCTGCAGTTTCTCACATGAATCAGCCACCAGCGCTGTATCATCAGCGAACAACAACTGACTCACTTCCCAAGCTCTCTCATCCCCAACAGACTTCATACTTGCCCCTCTTTCCAAAACTCTTGCATTCACCTCCCTAACAACCCCATCCATAAACAAATTAAACAACCATGGAGACATCACACACCCCTGCCGAAAAACCTAAATTCACTGAGAACCAATCACTTTCCTCTCTTCCTACACGTACACATGCCTTACATCCTCGATAAAAACTTTTCACTGCTTCTAACAACTTGCCTCCCACACCATATATTCTTAATACCTTCCACAGAGCATCTCTATCAACTCTATCATATGCCTTCTCCAGATCCATAAATGCTACATACAAATCCATTTGCTTTTCTAAGTATTTCTCACATACATTCTTCAAAGCAAACACCTGATCCACACATCCTCTACCACTTCTCAAACCACACTGCTCTTCCCCAATCTGATGCTCTGTACATGCCTTCACCCTCTCAATCAATACCCTCCCATATAATTTACCAGGAATACTCAACAAACTTATACCTCTGTAATTTGAGCACTCACTCTTATCCCCTTTGCCTTTGTACAATGGCACTATGCACGCATTCCGCCAATCCTCAGGCACCTCACCAGGAGTCATACATACATTAAATAACCTTACCAACCAATCAATAATACAGTCACCCCCTTTTTTAATAAATTCCACTGCAATACCATCAAAACCTGCTGCCTTGCTGGCTTTCATCTTCCGCAAAGCTTTTACTACCTCTTCTCTGTTTACCAAATCATTTTCCCTAACCCTCTCACTTTGCACACCACCTCGACCAAAACACCCTATAGCTGCCACTCTATCATCAAACACATTCAACAAACCTTCAAAATACTCACTCCATCTCCTTCTCACATCACCACTACTATATATATATATATATATATATATATATATATATATTATTATTATTATTATTATACTTTGTCGCTGTCTCCCGCGTTTGCGAGGTAGCGCAAGGAAACAGACGAAAGAAATGGCCCAACCCCCCCCCCATACACATGTATATACATACGTCCACACACGCAAATATACATACCTACACAGCTTTCCATGGTTTACCCCAGACGCTTCACATGCCTTGATTCAATCCACTGACAGCACGTCAACCCCGGTATACCACATCGCTCCAATTCACTCTATTCCTTGCCCTCCTTTCACCCTCCTGCATGTTCAGGCCCCGATCACACAAAATCTTTTTCACTCCATCTTTCCACCTCCAATTTGGTCTCCCTCTTCTCCTTGTTCCCTCCACCTCCGACACATATATCCTCTTGGTCAATCTTTCCTCACTCATCCTCTCCATGTGCCCAAACCACTTCAAAACACCCTCTTCTGCTCTCTCAACCATGCTCTTTTTATTTCCACACATCTCTCTTACCCTTACGTTACTCACTTGATCAAACCACCTCACACCACACATTGTCCTCAAACATCTCATTTCCAGCACATCCATCCTCCTGCGCACAACTCTATCCATAGCCCACGCCTCGCAACCATACAACATTGTTGGAACCACTATTCCTTCAAACATACCCATTTTTGCTTTCCGAGATAATGTTCTCGACTTCCACACATTCTTCAAGGCCCCCAGAATTTTCGCCCCCTCCCCCACCCTATGATCCACTTCCGCTTCCATGGTTCCATCCGCTGCCAGATCCACTCCCAGATATCTAAAACACTTCACTTCCTCCAGTTTTTCTCCATTCAAACTCACCTCCCAATTGACTTGACCCTCAACCCTACTGTACCTAATAACCTTGCTCTTATTCACATTTACTCTTAACTTTCTTCTTCCACACACTTTACCAAACTCAGTCACCAGCTTCTGCAGTTTCTCACATGAATCAACCACCAGCGCTGTATCATCAGCGAACATCAACTGACTCACTTCCCAAGCTCTCTCATCCCCAACAGACTTCATACTTGCCCCTCTTTCCAAAACTCTTGCATTTACCTCCCTAACAACCCCATCCATAAACAAATTAAACAACCATGGAGACATCACACACCCCTGCCGCAAACCTACATTCATATATATATATATATATATATATATATATATATATATATATATATATATATATATATACACATATATATATCCATTTGCTGTTCTAAGTATTTCTCACATACATTCTTCAAAGCAAACACCTGATCCACACATCCTCTACCACTTCTGAAACCACACTGCTCTTCCCCAATCTGATGCTCTGTACATGCCTTCACCCTCTCAATCAATACCCTCCCATACAATTTGCCAGGAATACTCAACAAACTTATACCTCTGTAATTTGAGCACACTCTTATCCCCTTTGCCTTTGTACAATGGCACTATGCACGCATTCCGCCAATCCTCAGGCACCTCACCATGAGTCATACATACATTAAATAACCTTACCAACCAGTCAACAATACAGTCACCCCCTTTTTTAATAAATTCCACTGCAATACCATCCAAACCTGCTGCCTTGCCGGCTTTCATCTTCCGCAAAGCTTTTACTACCTCTTCTCTGTTTACCAAATCATTTTCCCTAACCCTCGCACTTTGCACACCACCTCGACCAAAACACCCTATATCTGCCACTCTATCATCAAACACATTCAACAAAACTTCAAAATACTCACTACATCTCCTTCTCACATCACCACTACTTGTTATCACCTCCCCATTTGTGCCCTTCACTGAAGTTCCCATTTGCTCCCTTGTCTTACGCACTTTATTTACCTCCTTCCAGAACATCTTTTTATTCTCCCTAAAATTTAATGAAACTCTCTCACCCCAACTCTCATTTGCCCTTTTTTTCACCTCTTGCACCTTTCTCTTGACCTCCTGTCTCTTTGTTTTATACGTCTCCCACTCAATTTCATTTATTCCCTGCAAAAATCGTCCAAATGCCTCTCTCTTCTCTTTCACTAATACTCTTACTTCTTCATCCCACCACTCACTACCCTTTCTAATCAACCCACCTCCCACTCTTCTCATGCCACAAGCATCTTTTGCGCAATCCATCACTGATTCCCTAAATACATCCCATTCCTCCCCCACTCCCCTTACTTCCATTGTTCTCACCTTTTTCCATTCTGTACTCAGTCTCTCCTGGTACTTCCTCACACAAGTCTCCTTCCCAAGCTCACTTACTCTCACCACCCTCTTCACCCCAACATTCACTCTTCTTTTCTGGAAACCCATAGAAATCTTCACCTTAGCCTCCACAAGATAATGATCAGACATCCCTCCAGTTGCACCTCTCAGCACATTAACATCCAAAAGTCTCTCTTTCGCGCGCCTGTCAATTAACACGTAATCCAATAACGCTCTCTGGCCATCTCTCCTACTTACATAAGTATACTTATGTATATCTTGCTTTTTAAACCAGGTATTCCCAATCATCAGTCCTTTTTCAGCACATAAATCTACAAGCTCTTCACCATTTCCATTTACAACACTGAACACCCCATGTATACCAATTATTCCCTCAACTGCCACATTACTCACCTTTGCATTCAAATCACCCAACACTACAACCCGGTCTCGTGCATCAAAACCACTAACACACTCATTCAGCTGCTCCCAAAACACTTGCCTCTCATGATCTTTCTTCTCATGCCCAGGTGCATATGCACCAATAATCACCCATCTCTCTCCATCAACTTTCAGTTTTACCCATATTAATCGAGAATTTACTTTCTTACATTCTATCACATACTTCCACAACTGTTTCAGGAGTACTGCTACTCCTTCCCTTGCTCTTGTCCTCTCACTAACCCCTGACTTTACTCCCAAGACATTCCCAAACCACTCTTCCCCTTTACCCTTGAGCTTCGTTTCACTTAGAGCCAAAACATCCAGGTTCCTTTCCTCAAACATACTACCTATCTCTCCTTTTTTCACATCTTGATTACATCCACACACATTTAGGCACCCCAATCTGAGCCTTCGAGGAGGATGAGCACTCCCCGCATGACTCTTTCTTCTGTTTCCCATTTTAGAAAGTTAAAAAAATACAAGGAGGGGAGGATTTCTGGCCCCCCGCTTCCGTCCCCTCTAGTCGCTTTCTACGACACGCGAGGAATGCGTATGTAGCATTTATGGATCTGGAGAAGGCATATGATAGAGTTGATAGAGATGCTCTGTGGAAGGTATTAAGAATATATGGTGTGGGAGGCAAGTTGTTAGAAGCCGTGAAAAGTTTTTATCGAGGATGTAAGGCATGTGTACGTGTAGGAAGAGAGGAAAGTGATTGGTTCTCAGTGAATGTAGGTTTGCAGCAGGGGTGTGTGATGTCTCCATGGTTGTTTAATTTGTTTATGGATGGGGTTGTTAGGGAGGTGAATGCAAGAGTTTTGGAAAGAGGGGCAAGTATGAAGTCTGTTGGGGATGAGAGAGCTTGGGAAGCGAGTCAGTTGTTGTTCGCTGAGGATACAGCGCTGGTGGCTGATTCATGTGAGAAACTGCAGAAGCTGGTGACTGAGTTTGGTAAAGTGTGTGAAAGAAGAAAGTTAAGAGTAAATGTGAATAAGAGCAAGGTTATTAGGTACAGTAGGGTTGAGGGTCAAGTCAATTGGGAGGTGAGTTTGAATGGAGAAAAACTGGAGGAAGTGAAGTGTTTTAGATATCTGGGAGTGGATCTGGCAGCGGATGGAACCATGGAAGCGGAAGTGGATCATAGGGTGGGGGAGGGGGCGAAAATTCTGGGAGCCTTGAAGAATGTGTGGAAGTCGAGAACATTATCTCGGAAAGCAAAAATGGGTATGTTTGAAGGAATAGTGGTTCCAACAATGTTCTATGGGTGCGAGGCGTGGGCTATGGATAGAGTTGTGCGCAGGAGGATGGATGTGCTGGAAATGAGATATTTGAGGACAATGTGTGGTGTGAGGTGGTTTGATCGAGTAAGTAACGTAAGGGTAAGAGAGATGTGTGGAAATAAAAAGAGCGTGGTTGAGAGAGCAGAAGAGGGTGTTTTGAAATGGTTTGGGCACATGGAGAGAATGAGGGAGGAAAGATTGACCAAGAGGATATATGTGTCGGAGGTGGAGGGAACGAGGAGAAGAGGGAGACCAAATTGGAGGCGGAAAGATGGAGTGAAAAAGATTTTGTGTGATCGGGGCCTGAACATGCAGGAGGGTGAAAGGAGGGCAAGGAATAGAGTGAATTGGAGCGATGTGGTATACCGGGGTTGACGTGCTGTCAGTGGATTGAATCAAGGCATGTGAAGCGTCTGGGGTAAACCATGGAAAGCTGTGTAGGTATGTATATTTGCATGTGTGGACGTGTGTATGTACATGTGTATGGGGGGGGGGGGTTGGGCCATTTCTTTCGTCTGTTTCCTTGCGCTACCTCGCAAACGCGGGAGACAGCGACAAAGTATAAAAAAAAAAAAAAAAAAAAAAAAAAAAAAAAAAAAATATATATATATATATATATATATATACCATTTCATGCCTTTCCATTTACTTTACCTGATAATCCATTTCTTTACATCATAACCTTGCGGTTAAAACTGAACTAGTAGTTTAACACCTCCATAATAGGCAGCCATATACAGCTCTGAATCAAGCAACTTTATTCAAACATTAGCAGTAAGTGGACAACAGAAAGACAATACTGTCCGATTCAGTACTCCCTAAACTATTATAAAAAATTCCCTCTTTTTCTCAGTTGTATCTTCCCAAATTCTTTGGTTGGCACAATTCATTTTGGTCAAAAGACATGAACTGGGAGCTTTTCTGATGGGAAAAAGTTGTCATAATTAGTATTATTATGCAGAAGTTCTACACAAATATAAATACAAATATACACTGATTAATAGAAATTCAGTCTTATTTATTGAAAAATAATTGAATTTGAACTTCGCTCTAATGCTGAAGATAGGTTAATGTGCATGATCATACGAATCTTTTACAGGAGAAGTGGACTGATTGAAAATTTCCTAAGTGCAACATTTTTTCAACTTTAATAAATGTAAAAATTTATAAAACATAATGAAATGACTGCATGGTTAAATACTGCAGGCACCATTAACATAATCTAGAATAACTACCAACTAGCTCACTGTCATATACTATTACTTTCTGAAACATTCTACGTTCTCAAATTTCTGCTTTATCACTGGAAAGATGTTTTCTCTACTATGCTAAAATTTTCCGTAATATTTCAATTCCCTGCATGATAGTCCCACTTACTTTAGAAACAATATGAAAAATGTACATTTAGTTTTATTTCTCTTCTTTCTTAAAATGAAATTTTGGCATGCACTTGCATTACCTTGTAGACTTAATTTACATATCTGTTCACCTCGAGGTAATCTCCAGCCAGTAATCATGCCAACTAAGCAGAACATATATTTACCTATAACTCCTTTAGATGGTTATCTACACGATCTGCATGACTCCTCTAAATGACTCCTCACATACTATTACTTTCTGAAACATTCTACGTTCTCAAATTTCTGCTTTATCACTGGAATAATATTTTCTCTACTGTGCTAAAATTTACTTTAATATTTCAATTCCCTGCATGATAGTCCCACTTACATTAGAAACAATATGAAAAATATACATTTAGATGTATTTCTCTTCTTTTTTAAAATGAAATTTTGGCATGTACTTGCATCACCTTGTAGACTGCATTTACATATCTGTTCACTTCGAGGTAATCTCCAGCTAGTAATCATGCCAACTAAGCAGAACAAATATTAACTTATAACTCCTTTAGATGGTCATCTTCACGAGCTGAATGACTTCTCTAAAAAAAATATCTATGCATCGAGATTCATGCCTCTACTTCAAGGCCACTCACTGAGCCTGGGTTCTTGTTGAGTTGGTTCTGACAATGAAAACACATTTTCATGAAAGTGCTCATAAGGAAACTGGGTAGCTATTTGATGGATTTAGCAAACCTGTCATTAGACCATGTGGAGAATGTGGAGAGTGACTTTATGGATAATTGCACTTCCAGCATTCAGAGCTGACCAAGATGAAGGAAGCAAAAGTGTACATTTGACTAATAGCTGGTAACTTTACAAAGTATCTAATTATGCCATTATGAAAAAAATTATCAATGAATCACACTGGTTATAACAAGCAAAGATTTTATAAATTCAATAGAACATAATACTCAGTAATCATATTTTCAGTAGGTTAAATAAATGATACATCATGCATAGTGGCAACTCACATAAAACTCAATCTTACTCCTGCATTTTTGTGTATTGTGCTAAAATATCTACACATCATTAGAGTTATATAAATACCTACAAAACTGACAAGTTAATTATTTTTTCAAGGACCTGAAAAGCCGAGATTCAGAGAGATGGAAAAAATCTCTCTCTCAGGATGTAAGGAGTTTAACACAATCACTCAAACAGTATCAGAAGTACCAAGATGCTAAAGACATAATATATATATATATATATATATATATATATATATATATATATATATATATATATATATATATATATATATATTTTTTTTCAAACTATTCGCCATTTCCCACGTTAGCGAGGTAGCTTAAGAACAGAGGACTGGGCCATTGAGGGAATATCCTCACCTGGCCCCCTTCTCTGTTCCTTCTTTTGGAAAATTAAAAAAAATTGAGAGGGGAGGATTTCCAGCCCCCCGCTCCCTCCCCTTTTAGTCGCCTTCTACGATACGCAGGGAATACGTGGGAGGTATTCTTTCTCCTCTATCCCCAGGGATAATATATATATATATATATATATATATATATATATATATATATATATATATATATATTTTTTCTTGCTTTGTCGCTGTCTCCCGCGTTTGCGAGGTAGTGCAAGGAAACAGACAAAAGAAATGGCCCAACCCACCCCCATACACATGTATATACATATGTCCACACATGCAAATATACATACCTACACAGCTTTCCATGGTTTACCCCAGACGCTTCACATGCCCTGATTCAATCCACTGACAGCACGTCAACCCCGGTATACCACATCGATCCAATTCACTCTATTCCTTGCCCTCCTTTCACTCTCCTGCATGTTCAGGCCCCGATCACTCAAAATCTTTTTCACTCCATCTTTCCACCTCCAATTTGGTCTCCCTCTTCTCCTCGTTCCCTCCACCTCCGACACATATATCCTCTTGGTCAATCTTTCCTCACTCATTCTCTCCATGTGCCCAAACCATTTCAAAACACCCTCTTCTGCTCTCTCAACCACGCTCTTTTTATTTCCACACATCTCTCTTACCCTTACGTTACTTACTCGATCAAACCACCTCACACCACACATTGTCCTCAAACATCTCATTTCCAGCACATCCATCCTCCTGCGCACAACTCTATCCATAGCCCACGCCTCGCAACCATACAACATTGTTGGAACCACTATTCCTTCAAACATACCCATTTTTGCTTTCCGAGATAATGTTCTCGACTTCCACACATTCTTCAAGGCTCCCAGAATTTTCGCCCCCTCCCCCACCCTATGATCCACTTCCGCTTCCATGGTTCCATCCGCTGCCAGATCCACTCCCAGATATCTAAAACACTTCACTTCCTCCAGTTTTTCTCCATTCAAACTCACCTCCCAATTGACTTGACCCTCAACCCTACTGTACCTAATAACCTTGCTCTTATTCACATTTACTCTTAACTTTCTTCTTTCACACACTTTACCAAGCTCAGTCACCAGCTTCTGCAGTTTCTCACATGAATCAGCCACCAGCGCTGTATCATCAGCGAACAACAACTGACTCACTTCCCAAGCTCTCTCATCCCCAACAGACTTCATACTTGCCCCTCTTTCCAAAACTCTTGCATTCACCTCCCTAACAACCCCATCCATAAACAAATTAAACAACCATGGAGACATCACACACCCCTGCCGCAAAACCTACATTCACTGAGAACCAATCACTTTCCTCTCTTCCTACACGTACACATGCCTTACATCCTCGATAAAAACTTTTCACTGCTTCTAACAACTTGCCTCCCACACCATATATTCTTAATACCTTCCACAGAGCATCTCTATCAACTCTATCATATGCCTTCTCCAGATCCATAAATGCTACATACAAATCCATTTGCTTTCCTAAGTATTTCTCACATACATTCTTCAAAGCAAACACCTGATCCACACATCCTCTACCACTTCTCAAACCACACTGCTCTTCCCCAATCTGATGCTCTGTACATGCCTTCACCCTCTCAATCAATACCCTCCCATATAATTTACCAGGAATACTCAACAAACTTATACCTCTGTAATTTGAGCACTCACTCTTATCCCCTTAGCCTTTGTACAATGGCACTATGCACGCATTCCGCCAATCCTCAGGCACCTCACCAGGAGTCATACATACATTAAATAACCTTACCAACCAATCAATAATACAGTCACCCCCTTTTTTAATAAATTCCACTGCAATACCATCAAAACCTGCTGCCTTGCTGGCTTTCATCTTCCGCAAAGCTTTTACTACCTCTTCTCTGTTTACCAAATCATTTTCCCTAACCCTCTCACTTTGCACACCACCTCGACCAAAACACCCTATAGCTGCCACTCTATCATCAAACACATTCAACAAACCTTCAAAATACTCACTCCATCTCCTTCTCACATCACCACTACTATATATATATATATATATATATATATATATATATATATATTATTATTATTATTATTATACTTTGTCGCTGTCTCCCGCGTTTGCGAGGTAGCGCAAGGAAACAGACGAAAGAAATGGCCCAACCCCCCCCCCATACACATGTATATACATACGTCCACACACGCAAATATACATACCTACACAGCTTTCCATGGTTTACCCCAGACGCTTCACATGCCTTGATTCAATCCACTGACAGCACGTCAACCCCGGTATACCACATCGCTCCAATTCACTCTATTCCTTGCCCTCCTTTCACCCTCCTGCATGTTCAGGCCCCGATCACACAAAATCTTTTTCACTCCATCTTTCCACCTCCAATTTGGTCTCCCTCTTCTCCTTGTTCCCTCCACCTCCGACACATATATCCTCTTGGTCAATCTTTCCTCACTCATCCTCTCCATGTGCCCAAACCACTTCAAAACACCCTCTTCTGCTCTCTCAACCATGCTCTTTTTATTTCCACACATCTCTCTTACCCTTACGTTACTCACTTGATCAAACCACCTCACACCACACATTGTCCTCAAACATCTCATTTCCAGCACATCCATCCTCCTGCGCACAACTCTATCCATAGCCCACGCCTCGCAACCATACAACATTGTTGGAACCACTATTCCTTCAAACATACCCATTTTTGCTTTCCGAGATAATGTTCTCGACTTCCACACATTCTTCAAGGCTCCCAGAATTTTCGCCCCCTCCCCCACCCTATGATCCACTTCCGCTTCCATGGTTCCATCCGCTGCCAGATCCACTCCCAGATATCTAAAACACTTCACTTCCTCCAGTTTTTCTCCATTCAAACTCACCTCCCAATTGACTTGACCCTCAACCCTACTGTACCTAATAACCTTGCTCTTATTCACATTTACTCTTAACTTTCTTCTTCCACACACTTTACCAAACTCAGTCACCAGCTTCTGCAGTTTCTCACATGAATCAACCACCAGCGCTGTATCATCAGCGAACATCAACTGACTCACTTCCCAAGCTCTCTCATCCCCAACAGACTTCATACTTGCCCCTCTTTCCAAAACTCTTGCATTTACCTCCCTAACAACCCCATCCATAAACAAATTAAACAACCATGGAGACATCACACACCCCTGCCGCAAACCTACATTCATATATATATATATATATATATATATATATATATATATATATATATACACATATATATATCCATTTGCTGTTCTAAGTATTTCTCACATACATTCTTCAAAGCAAACACCTGATCCACACATCCTCTACCACTTCTGAAACCACACTGCTCTTCCCCAATCTGATGCTCTGTACATGCCTTCACCCTCTCAATCAATACCCTCCCATACAATTTGCCAGGAATACTCAACAAACTTATACCTCTGTAATTTGAGCACACTCTTATCCCCTTTGCCTTTGTACAATGGCACTATGCAAGCATTCCGCCAATCCTCAGGCACCTCACCATGAGTCATACATACATTAAATAACCTTACCAACCAGTCAACAATACAGTCACCCCCTTTTTTAATAAATTCCACTGCAATACCATCCAAACCTGCTGCCTTGCCGGCTTTCATCTTCCACAAAGCTTTTACTACCTCTTCTCTGTTTACCAAATCATTTTCCCTAACCCTCGCACTTTGCACACCACCTCGACCAAAACACCCTATATCTGCCACTCTATCATCAAACACATTCAACAAAACTTCAAAATACTCACTACATCTCCTTCTCACATCACCACTACTTGTTATCACCTCCCCATTTGTGCCCTTCACTGAAGTTCCCATTTGCTCCCTTGTCTTACGCACTTTATTTACCTCCTTCCAGAACATCTTTTTATTCTCCCTAAAATTTAATGAAACTCTCTCACCCCAACTCTCATTTGCCCTTTTTTTCACCTCTTGCACCTTTCTCTTGACCTCCTGTCTCTTTGTTTTATACGTCTCCCACTCAATTTCATTTATTCCCTGCAAAAATCGTCCAAATGCCTCTCTCTTCTCTTTCACTAATACTCTTACTTCTTCATCCCACCACTCACTACCCTTTCTAATCAACCCACCTCCCACTCTTCTCATGCCACAAGCATCTTTTGCGCAATCCATCACTGATTCCCTAAATACATCCCATTCCTCCCCCACTCCCCTTACTTCCATTGTTCTCACCTTTTTCCATTCTGTACTCAGTCTCTCCTGGTACTTCCTCACACAAGTCTCCTTCCCAAGCTCACTTACTCTCACCACCCTCTTCACCCCAACATTCACTCTTCTTTTCTGGAAACCCATAGAAATCTTCACCTTAGCCTCCACAAGATAATGATCAGACATCCCTCCAGTTGCACCTCTCAGCACATTAACATCCAAAAGTCTCTCTTTCGCGCGCCTGTCAATTAACACGTAATCCAATAACGCTCTCTGGCCATCTCTCCTACTTACATAAGTATACTTATGTATATCTTGCTTTTTAAACCAGGTATTCCCAATCATCAGTCCTTTTTCAGCACATAAATCTACAAGCTCTTCACCATTTCCATTTACAACACTGAACACCCCATGTATACCAATTATTCCCTCAACTGCCACATTACTCACCTTTGCATTCAAATCACCCAACACTACAACCCGGTCTCGTGCATCAAAACCACTAACACACTCATTCAGCTGCTCCCAAAACACTTGCCTCTCATGATCTTTCTTCTCATGCCCAGGTGCATATGCACCAATAATCACCCATCTCTCTCCATCAACTTTCAGTTTTACCCATATTAATCGAGAATTTACTTTCTTACATTCTATCACATACTTCCACAACTGTTTCAGGAGTACTGCTACTCCTTCCCTTGCTCTTGTCCTCTCACTAACCCCTGACTTTACTCCCAAGACATTCCCAAACCACTCTTCCCCTTTACCCTTGAGCTTCGTTTCACTTAGAGCCAAAACATCCAGGTTCCTTTCCTCAAACATACTACCTATCTCTCCTTTTTTCACATCTTGATTACATCCACACACATTTAGGCACCCCAATCTGAGCCTTCGAGGAGGATGAGCACTCCCCGCATGACTCTTTCTTCTGTTTCCCATTTTAGAAAGTTAAAAAAATACAAGGAGGGGAGGATTTCTGGCCCCCCGCTTCCGTCCCCTCTAGTCGCTTTCTACGACACGCGAGGAATGCGTATGTAGCATTTATGGATCTGGAGAAGGCATATGATAGAGTTGATAGAGATGCTCTGTGGAAGGTATTAAGAATATATGGTGTGGGAGGCAAGTTGTTAGAAGCCGTGAAAAATTTTTATCGAGGATGTAAGGCATGTGTACGTGTAGGAAGAGAGGAAAGTGATTGGTTCTCAGTGAATGTAGGTTTGCAGCAGGGGTGTGTGATGTCTCCATGGTTGTTTAATTTGTTTATGGATGGGGTTGTTAGGGAGGTGAATGCAAGAGTTTTGGAAAGAGGGGCAAGTATGAAGTCTGTTGGGGATGAGAGAGCTTGGGAAGCGAGTCAGTTGTTGTTCGCTGAGGATACAGCGCTGGTGGCTGATTCATGTGAGAAACTGCAGAAGCTGGTGACTGAGTTTGGTAAAGTGTGTGAAAGAAGAAAGTTAAGAGTAAATGTGAATAAGAGCAAGGTTATTAGGTACAGTAGGGTTGAGGGTCAAGTCAATTGGGAGGTGAGTTTGAATGGAGAAAAACTGGAGGAAGTGAAGTGTTTTAGATATCTGGGAGTGGATCTGGCAGCGGATGGAACCATGGAAGCGGAAGTGGATCATAGGGTGGGGGAGGGGGCGAAAATTCTGGGAGCCTTGAAGAATGTGTGGAAGTCGAGAACATTATCTCGGAAAGCAAAAATGGGTATGTTTGAAGGAATAGTGGTTCCAACAATGTTCTATGGGTGCGAGGCGTGGGCTATGGATAGAGTTGTGCGCAGGAGGATGGATGTGCTGGAAATGAGATATTTGAGGACAATGTGTGGTGTGAGGTGGTTTGATCGAGTAAGTAACGTAAGGGTAAGAGAGATGTGTGGAAATAAAAAGAGCGTGGTTGAGAGAGCAGAAGAGGGTGTTTTGAAATGGTTTGGGCACATGGAGAGAATGAGGGAGGAAAGATTGACCAAGAGGATATATGTGTCGGAGGTGGAGGGAACGAGGAGAAGAGGGAGACCAAATTGGAGGCGGAAAGATGGAGTGAAAAAGATTTTGTGTGATCGGGGCCTGAACATGCAGGAGGGTGAAAGGAGGGCAAGGAATAGAGTGAATTGGAGCGATGTGGTATACCGGGGTTGACGTGCTGTCAGTGGATTGAATCAAGGCATGTGAAGCGTCTGGGGTAAACCATGGAAAGCTGTGTAGGTATGTATATTTGCGTGTGTGGACGTATGTATATACATGTGTATGGGGGTGGGTTGGGCCATTTCTTTCATCTGTTTCCTTGCGCTACCTCGCAAACGCGGGAGACAGTGACAAAAAAAAAAAAAAAAAAAAAAAAAAAAAAAAAAATTTTTTTTTTTTTTTCCAAAAGGAACAGAGAAGAGGGCCAGGTGAGGATATTTCCTCAAAGGCCCAGTCCTCTGTTCTTAACGCTACCTCGCTGTCGCGGGAAATGGCGGATAGTATGAAAAAAAAAAAAAAAAAAATATATATATATATATATATATATATATATATATACCATTTCATGCCTTTCCATTTACTTTACCTGATAATCCATTTCTTTACATCATAACCTTGTGGTTAAAACTGAACTAGTAGTTTAACACCTCCATAATAGGCAGCCATATACAGCTCTGAATCAAGCAACTTTATTCAAACATTAGCAGTAAGTGGACAACAGAAAGACAATACTGTCCGATTCAGTACTCCCTAAACTATTATAAAAAATTCCCTCTTTTTCTCAGTTGTATCTTCCCAAATTCTTTGGTTGGCACAATTCATTTTGGTCAAAAGACATGAACTGGGAGCTTTTCTGATGGGAAAAAGTTGTCATAATTAGTATTATTATGCAGAAGTTCTACACAAATATAAATACAAATATACACTGATTAATAGAAATTCAGTCTTATTTATTGAAAAATAATTGAATTTGAACTTCGCTCTAATGCTGAAGATAGGTTAATGTGCATGATCATACGAATCTTTTACAGGAGAAGTGGACTGATTGAAAATTTCCTAAGTGCAACATTTTTTCAACTTTAATAAATGTAAAAATGTATAAAACATAATGAAATGACTGCATGGTTAAATACTGCAGGCACCATTAACATAATCTAGAATAACTACCAACTAGCTCACTGTCATATACTATTACTTTCTGAAACATTCTACGTTCTCAAATTTCTGCTTTATCACTGGAAAGATGTTTTCTCTACTATGCTAAAATTTACCGTAATATTTCAATTCCCTGCATGATAGTCCCACTTACTTTAGAAACAATATGAAAAATGTACATTTAGTTTTATTTCTCTTCTTTCTTAAAATGAAATTTTGGCATGCACTTGCATTACCTTGTAGACTTAATTTACATATCTGTTCACCTCGAGGTAATCTCCAGCCAGTAATCATGCCAACTAAGCAGAACATATATTTACCTATAACTCCTTTAGATGGTTATCTACACGATCTGCATGACTCCTCTAAATGACTCCTCACATACTATTACTTTCTGAAACATTCTACGTTCTCAAATTTCTGCTTTATCACTGGAATAATATTTTCTCTACTGTGCTAAAATTTACTTTAATATTTCAATTCCCTGCATGATAGTCCCACTTACATTAGAAACAATATGAAAAATATACATTTAGATGTATTTCTCTTCTTTTTTAAAATGAAATTTTGGCATGTACTTGCATCACCTTGTAGACTGCATTTACATATCTGTTCACTTCGAGGTAATCTCCAGCTAGTAATCATGCCAACTAAGCAGAACAAATATTAACTTATAACTCCTTTAGATGGTCATCTTCACGAGCTGAATGACTTCTCTAAAAAAAATATCTATGCATCGAGATTCATGCCTCTACTTCAAGGCCACTCACTGAGCCTGGGTTCTTGTTGAGTTGGTTCTGACAATGAAAACACATTTTCATGAAAGTGCTCATAAGGAAACTGGGTAGCTATTTGATGGATTTAGCAAACCTGTCATTAGACCATGTGGAGAATGTGGAGAGTGACTTTATGGATAATTGCACTTCCAGCATTCAGAGCTGACCAAGATGAAGGAAGCAAAAGTGTACATTTGACTAATAGCTGGTAACTTTACAAAGTATCTAATTATGCCATTATGAAAAAAATTATCAATGAATCACACTGGTTATAACAAGCAAAGATTTTATAAATTCAATAGAACATAATACTCAGTAATCATATTTTCAGTAGGTTAAATAAATGATACATCATGCATAGTGGCAACTCACATAAAACTCAATCTTACTCCTGCATTTTTGTGTATTGTGCTAAAATATCTACACATCATTAGAGTTATATAAATACCTACAAAACTGACAAGTTAATTATTTTTTCAAGGACCTGAAAAGCCGAGATTCAGAGAGATGGAAAAAATCTCTCTCTCAGGATGTAAGGAGTTTAACACAATCACTCAAACAGTATCAGAAGTACCAAGATGCTAAAGACATAATATATATATATATATATATATATATATATATATATATATATATTTTTTTTTTTTTTTTTTTTTTTTATACTTTGTCGCTGTCTCCCGCGTTTGCGAGGTAGCGCAAGGAAACAGACGAAAGAAATGGCCCAACCCCCCCCATACACATGTACATACACACGTCCACACACGGAAATATACATACCTACAGAGCTTTCCATGGTTTACCCCGGACGCTTCACATGCCTTGATTCAATCCACTGACAGCACGTCAACCCCTGTATACCACATCGCTCCAATTCACTCTATTCCTTGCCCTCCTTTCACCCTCCTGCATGTTTAGGCCCCGATCACACAAAATCCTTTTCACTCCATCTTTCCACCTCCAATTTGGTCTCCCTCTTCTCCTCGTTCCCTCCACCTCCGACACATATATCCTCTTGGTCAATCTTTCCTCACTCATTCTCTCCATGTGCCCAAACCATTTCAAAACACCCTCTTCTGCTCTCTCAACCACGCTCTTTTTATTTCCACACATCTCTCTTACCCTTACGTTACTTACTCGATCAAACCACCTCACACCACACATTGTCCTCAAACATCTCATTTCCAGCACATCCAACCTCCTGCGCACAACTCTATCCATAGCCCACGCCTCGCAACCATACAACATTGTTGGAACTACTATTCCTTCAAACATACCCATTTTTGCTTTCCGGGATAATGTTCTCGACTTCCACACATTTTTCAAGGCTCCCAAAATTTTTGCCCCCTCCCCCACCCTATGATCCACTTCCGCTTCCATGGTTCCATCCGCTGACAGATCCACTCCCAGATATCTAAAACACTTCACTTCCTCCAGTTTTTCACCATTCAAACTCACCTCCCAATTGACTTGACCCTCAACCCTACTGTACCTAATAACCTTGCTCTTATTCACATTTACTCTTAACTTTCTTCTTCCACACACTTTACCAAACTCCGTCACCAGCTTCTGCAGTTTCTCACATGAATCCGCCACCAGCGCTGTATCATCAGCGAACAACAACTGACTCACTTCCCAAGCTCTCTCATCCCCAACAGACTTCATACTTGTCCCTCTTTCCAAAACTCTTGCATTTACCTCCCTAACAACCCCATCCATAAACAAATTAAACAACCATGGAGACATCACACACCCCTGCCGCAAACCTACATTCACTGAGAACCAATCACTTACCTAATTGTTAGAAGCAGTGAAAAGTTTTTATCGAGGATGTAAGGCATGTGTACGTGTAGGAAGAGAGGATATATATATATATATATATATATATATATATATATATATATATTTTTTTTCAAACTATTCGCCATTTCCCACGTTAGCGAGGTAGCTTAAGAACAGAGGACTGGGCCATTGAGGGAATATCCTCACCTGGCCCCCTTCTCTGTTCCTTCTTTTGGAAAATTAAAAAAAATTGAGAGGGGAGGATTTCCAGCCCCCCGCTCCCTCCCCTTTTAGTCGCCTTCTACGATACGCAGGGAATACGTGGGAGGTATTCTTTCTCCTCTATCCCCAGGGATAATATATATATATATATATATATATATATATATATATATATATATATATATATATATATATATATATATATATATATATTTTTTCTTGCTTTGTCGCTGTCTCCCGCGTTTGCGAGGTAGTGCAAGGAAACAGACAAAAGAAATGGCCCAACCCACCCCCATACACATGTATATACATATGTCCACACATGCAAATATACATACCTACACAGCTTTCCATGGTTTACCCCAGACGCTTCACATGCCCTGATTCAATCCACTGACAGCACGTCAACCCCGGTATACCACATCAATCCAATTCACTCTATTCCTTGCCCTCCTTTCACTCTCCTGCATGTTCAGGCCCCGATCACTCAAAATCTTTTTCACTCCATCTTTCCACCTCCAATTTGGTCTCCCACTTCTCCTCGTTCCCTCCACCTCCGACACATATATCCTCTTGGTCAATCTTTCCTCACTCATTCTCTCCATGTGCCCAAACCATTTCAAAACACCCTCTTCTGCTCTCTCAACCACGCTCTTTTTATTTCCACACATCTCTCTTACCCTTACGTTACTTACTCGATCAAACCACCTCACACCACACATTGTCCTCAAACATCTCATTTCCAGCACATCCATCATCCTGCGCACAACTCTATCCATAGCCCACGCCTCGCAACCATACAACATTGTTGGAACCACTATTCCTTCAAACATACCCACTTTTGCTTTCCGAGATAATGTTCTCGACTTCCACACATTCTTCAAGGCTCCCAGGATTTTCGCCCCCTCCCCCACCCTATGATCCACTTCCGCTTCCATGGTTCTATCCGCTGCCAGATCCACTCCCAGATATCTAAAACACTTTACGTCCTCCAGTTTTTCTCCATTCCAACTTACCTCCCAACTGACTTGACCCTTAACCCTACTGTACCTAATTACCTTGCTCTTATTCACATTCATATTCATATTATTATTATTTTTATTATTTTGCTTTGTCGCTGTCTCCTGCGTTTGCAAGGTAGCGCAAGGAAACAGACGAAAGAAATGGCCCAACTCACCCCCATACACAATGTATATACATACATGTACACACACGCAAATATACATACCTATACATCTCAATGTACACATATATACACACACAGACACATACATATATACCCATGCAAACAATTCACACTGTCTGCCTTTATTCATTCCCATCGCCACCTTGCCACACACACACACATATATATATATCGCTACCTCGCTAATGCGGGAAATGGCGAATAGTATGAAAGAAAAGAAAGATTTATATACATATATATCTTTTTCTAATTTCCAACATTCTGCCATGAGACTTTATGAATCTGAATGTCAGAACAACAAAATCTGACCACACCACCATAAAAAACAAGATTTGATAAAATCATTAGGAATTACAGCATACTTTATTGAGACTACATTGATTTTCTTATATAACAAAGCTAGGTGACATAGCCTCGTCAAACTCTTTGTGAGAATGATAACCTACTGAAGATAATGCTTGTGAGTTAGCCTTTAGAGCTGGACTTTAGAGGTGGGGCTCTTGTCAATGGCATCTGTGAGGGTGGCAGGAAGAGAAGGGAATGTGACACCCACCCAGTCAAGTTAGTCACTTATGATTTACTGGTAGTGGCGATGTAAGAATTAGCAGGAGGAGCAACAAAATAAAAGAATAAAGGGAGAGAGACGAAAGAAATATACACTGCAATATTCATAATTTTTGGAAATAGAAATCAAGAAGTTTTAAAACTTTTATTTCAAAATTGTTGGCTCCAGTCATGGACAACAGTCTGCATCAAGGTCATGCCTTAACTGAAATAAGAGAAAATTTTGAAAGGTGAAAGTAAGAGACAATGAAAAGTATCTATGAATTTTGGAGGAAGTGGAAAACCTGTCTTTTGAAATGTGCCAGGTCATAGTTATTGGGAAAGACATGAAAGGGTAGACAGTTCCAAAGCTTCAAGGTGTAGGGAAAGAAACTGTTATCAAAACAGCCCACCCTTGGACTGCCAAAGGCCACACACTAATCATATGAAGTAGCAATTTCCTGAATGTGGTTTAGCTAGTGGTGGGGGCACACAAGCAGTCAGCTCTTGGGAGCAAAAACCTAAGTTAATACCTATAGAAGAGGAAAAGTAAACCAACATTGTGGCATAGGGCAAATGGGTCAAGTTTTGATGTTAGCATGGGAGAGTTTATATGCTGGACTGCTTTTGACTCAACTTTGTCAAGTAATGATGCAGAGCTACAACCAACCTAGATGTGAGAGCAAGCAGTACTCCATACAAGGATGAATCAATCCTTTGTCGGGTAAGCACTTCCAAAACTAGTGGAGTAAGGTAAAAGAGGATGTGAGGGTGGTGTTGGGAGGTAAGCATGACCTTGGTGTGAACTGGGAGGCAGGAGCTCACATTCACACACTCCTAACTGACTTGCTTCTAATAGGAACTAAGAAGACTCACCTTCGAGTCTGCCACAAGGAGGAGGTCAAATGGAATGGCAGCAACAACGTCGATGAGGAACCAGCCCCTGAGGTAGTGGAGAGCAATCTTGCCTGGGTGTGAGACTACCTCGTCGTTGTGGTTCACGTACGTCGTCCGGAAGTTGATGACAATGTCGATCATGAACATTATGTCAACTGAGAGGAGGAAGAACGAGGGGGGAACGGAATTAGAATGTAGCTAATACAAGTTAGTAAATTAGACAAATAAAAGAGGTCAAAATAAAATCTGATGGTTAGAATTAGCAGTTAATACAAAATCTGTAAAAGCTAACTTATTACTGAAAAACCTGAATCATACCACCTACACATTGAGTATCCCTTATCCAAAATGCCTGGGGCCAGAAGTGTTTTGGATTTTGGATTTTTTGGATTCTAGAATGTTTGCATATACAGAGAAAGAATACTTCCCATGTATTCCCTGCGTGTCATAGAAGGTGACTAAAAGGGGAGGGAGCAGGGGGCTGGAAATGCTCCCCTCTCATTTTTAATTTTCCAAAAGAAGGAACAGAGAAGGGGGCCAAGTGAGGATACTCCCTTAAAGGCTCAGTCCTCTGTTCTTAACGCTACCTAGTTAACATGAGAAATGGCGAATCGTATGAAAAAAAGAGATTTCTTTGAGATGGGACCCAAGTCTAAACACAAAATCCATTTATGTTTCATATACACCTTACACACATAACCTGAAGGTAATTCATACAAGTTTTTTTTATTAAGTTTTTTGCTTGAAAAAAATTTCTTAACAGAATCATCAGAAAGCTAAGGTGTCACAACCTCAGCTGCCCATGTGGACAATCTGTGGTTATTTGGCATCACCTTCACTCCTGACTGAATTCATATGCTAATGATAAGCAGTCATTCTTACACTTATTCACACATAAGTACTTAACCATAAAAAAAAAAATGAAATACCATCAATACAACGAAAAATAATGTGCTTATGTGTCAAATTTTCCACTTGTAGCATCATATCGCTGCTAAAAAAGTTTCAAATTTTGGATTTTTTTATTAGGAATGCTCAACCTGTATTAGATTTAAAAGATTTACACTAATCAAATCATCCTGAAACTTGTATGGACAATTATCTTATTTCACCTGCAGATAAAGAACAGGAAGCAGGTAGTAAGATAATAAGATATTCATTTTTCAAAAATGTATTTAATTTGACAATGTAATTCATCCAGTTTTTGTTATGCAGCATTTGATCTTAAAAGTTGTAAGGCTGTGATATAAACAAATAAAGTTATTTGTAAAATAAACAAGAGAAATCACTTATGAAAATTGCTTACATCATAACCCATGCTATGAGTTACCCGACATCAAGTCTCAAGTCATGAGTTACTCCTTCCATCTTGACCATGGTAATGAGTTATCCATTACATCACAACTCAGGTAATGAATAACCTCTTACATCAAAACCTAGGTAATGGGTTACTCCTCATATGATGCAAGTAACAAGTTATCCCTTATACTATGACCCAGGTAATGACCTACCCTTTACATCATGACCTAAGCAATCAGTTATCCCTCACAGAAGGACCCAGATAATGAATTATGTTTCATCACGACTCAGGTAATAAGTTACCTTTTACATCATGTTCCAGATAATATAAATGCTGACCACGCTAATGACTTACTCGTGTCATGATTCAGGTTAATGCAATAAATAAGGTCATAGGGGATAGGGGAGAAAGAATACTTCCCACGTATTCCCTGCGTGTCGTAGAAGGCGACTAAAAGGGGAGGGAGCAGGTGGCTGGAAATCCTCCCCTCTTTTTTTTTTTTTTTTTGATTTTCCAACAGAAGGAACAGATAAGGGGGCCAGGTGAAGATATTCCCTCAAAGGCCCAGTCCTCTGTTCTTAACGCTACCTCACTAACGCGGGAAATGGCGAATAGTATGGAAGTATTTCTGACATCATAAGTGATGCAAGAGGTGTTTGCAACATCAAACTTGTTCACTAAATTCTCTGATGGTGAATCTCAAGAAGCTCATGTTAATGGTACAGTACTACAAGTGATGAAGTTTCATGTCATAACTACTGTAATTGTTTCAGATTATGAATTGCTTTCATGTTCTGACACTATCAGTGGCCATAACACTGATGCAACTCACTTAAAATGTTACTTCTGCCACCAAAAATCAAAAAGTCAAAGAAAACAGCTTTAAATATGTCTAAGATACTGTCTGTGGCATGTATCATTACTCTGATGGCGTGTGAAACTTACTGATGAGTGGTCACAGAATATGCTCCAACAAAAAAAAATGCACCAATAAATCCATGTACCACATACAAGAATAAAAACAAGTGTTGTCTAACCCCACTAAGTTATCTTTTCCAACCACCAAAATTCGTGTTTTTTGCACTATCAAAAAATATAATTAATCCTACAATATTAAAGACATTCATATAACAATGAAAATTATAATTTTGGAAATATTTTCTATCCACTACTTTCATAGTAATAACATATTCAAATTTTGCAGATATGAGAGTAGGGCCTAAGTTTCAAGTGAGTTGCTAGTGTGCATGTTTTATCATTTATTTCACTTAAAGTGAAATACTGATTACCAATTATTATCATATTTCATCTAATAAAAGAAAATTATCATGTCATTCACTGATAATTTTCTCAATAACAGGAACAGTATATATGTCTGATAAATCACAACTTGTGCTGGTGTTGTCAACTTCAAGCAAACACTAGCAACATTGCCTCTACTTTTGCCTGAAAACCTTTGCCTGTCCAATCATGTTCAACAAATGATGATGAAAGATTTAGTGTCCATGAAACACTCATTAAATGATCTTAAAACATATCAAAATTGTCAAATAATTCAGGATCATCTGCCTGGCTCTCTTAGTCTAGCTAAATCTCCTTCCTAATAAACTCTAATATGCTCTCATTGTCATGGCTGGAGGATGAATGACTACAGCAGAAACTATCACCCAGTCACATTAAGCACCACACAGGCTCAGTGTACAGCCTTGAAACAGAAGTGTGAAACTGCGTAAATATCCATATGGAGAAGTAAAAGGGTTGAATTACTCCAGGATCCTTTCCTGAAAGGGTTAACCCAAAACCCTCTTTAAAGGAATTCTTGCAGTTACAAGGTTGTGTTACAAGCAGTAACAATGAAAAGATGGACTACACTCTAATGGAGCATATTATTCTTTCTACTGCTTCACTTGATGTAGGTTCCTCTACATCAAACTTCATGACCTTTCTCATCAGCTGCAGAAATGGCACCTTCTGCACTTCCCTGCCTGCTATTGCAAAGTGACTCTGCAATTTAGTCTTCCCCTCTGACTGAACAGCTTCCAGAGCATCTGGAAAAGACACCAGACCTTATCTGCTTTTTTAATGAATTTGTCTTCTTTCCAGGGGATGGGGAGAAGGAATACTTCCCAAGCATTCCTCACGTGTTGTAGAAGAGGACTACAGGGGATGGGAGTGGGGGTCCAGAAACCCTCCCCTCCTTGTATTTAACTTTTTAAAAGGGGTAACAGAAAAGGGAGTCACGTGAGGAGTGCTCATCCTTCTCAAAGGCTCAGACTGGGGTGTCGGAAAGTAACCAGGATGCTTTGGCTTTGAGTGAAACAAAGCTCAAGGGTAAAGGGCAAGAGTAGTTTGGGAATGTTTTGGGAGTAAAGTCAGGGGTTGGTGAGAGGACAAGAGCAAGGGAAGGGGTAGCACTACTTCTGAAACAGGAGTGGTAGGAGTATGTGATAGTGTAAGAAAGTAAACTCTAGAATGATATGGGTAAAACTGAAAGTGGATGGAGAGAGTGTGTTTTGGGAGCATCTGAGTGAGTGTGTTAGTAGTTTTGGTGCACGAGACCGAGTTAAAGTGATGGGTGACTTGAATGCAAAGGTGAGTAATGTGGCAGTGGAGGGAATAATTGGTGTACATGGAGTGTTCAGTGTAAATGGAAATGGTGAAGAGCTTGTAGATTTGTGTGCTGAAAAAGGACTGGTGATTGGGAATATCTGGTTTAAAAAGAGGGATATACAGAAGTATAAGTATGTAAGTAGGAGAGATGGCCAGAGAGCGTTACTGGATTATGCGTTAATTCATAGGCGTGCTAAAGAGAGACTTTTGGATGTTAATGTGCTGAGAGGTGCAACTGGAGGGATGTCTGATCATTATCTTATGGAGGCGAAGGTGAAGCTTTGTAGAGGTTTTCAGAAAAGAAGAGAGAATGTTGGGGTGGAGAGAGTGGTGAGAGTAAGTGAACTAAGGAAACTTGTGTGAGGAAGTACCAGGAAAGACTGAGTGCAGAATGGAAAAAGGTGAGAGCAAAGGACATAAGGGGAGTGGGGGAGGAATGGGATGTATTTAGGGAAGCAGTGATGGCTTGCGCAAAAGATGCTTGTGGCGTGAGAAGTGTGGGATGTGGGCTGATTAGAAAGGGTAATGAGAGGTGGGATGAAGAAGTAAGATTATTAGTGAAAGAAAAGAGAGAAGCTTTTGGACGGGTTTTGCAGGGAAATAGTGCAAATGACTGGGAGATGCATAAAAGAAAGAGGCAGGAGGTCAAAAGGTGAAAAAGAGGGCAAATGAGAGTTGGGTTGAGAGTATCATTAAATTTTAGGGAGGTAAATAAAGTGCATAAGACAAGAGAACAAATGGGAATATCGGTGAAGGGGGCTAATGGGGAAGTGGTAACAAGGAGTGGTGATGTGAGAAGCAGATGGAGTAAGTATTTTGAAGGTTTGTTGAATGTGTCAGATGATAGAATGGCAGATATAGGGTGTTTTGGATGAGGTGGTGTGCAAAGAGAGGATTAGGAAGAATGATTTGGTAAACAGAGAAGAGGTAGTAAAAGCTTTGCGGAAGATGAAAGCTGGTAAGGCAGTGGGTTTGGATGCTATTGCAGTGGAATTTATTAAAAAAGGGAGTGACTGTGTTGATAACTGGTTGGTAAGGATATATAATTTATGTATGACTCATGGTGAAGTGCCTGAGGACTGGCAGAATGCATGCATAGTGCCATTGTGCAAAGGCAAAGGGGATAAAGGTGAGTGCTTTAATTAAAGAGGTATAAGTTTGTTGAGTATTCCTGGGAAATTACATGGGAGGGTATTGATTGAGAGGGTGAAGGCATGTACAGAGCATCAGATTGGGGAAGAGTAGTGTGGTTTCAGAAGTGGTAGAGGATGTGTGGATCAGGTGTTTGCTTTGAAGAATGTATGCGAGAAATACTTAGAAAAACAAATGGATTTGTATGTAGCAATTATGGATCTGGAGAAGGCATATGATAAGAGTTGATAGAGATGCTCTGTGGAAGGTATTAAGAATATATGGTGAGGGAGGCAAGTTGTTAAAAGCAGTGAAAAGTTTTTATCGAGGATGTAAGGCATGTGTACGTGTAGGAAGAGAGGAAAGTGATTGGTTCTCAGTGAATGTCGGTTTGTGGCAGGGGTGTGTGATGGCTCCATGGCTGTTTAATTTGTTTATGGATGGGGATGTTAGGGAGGCAAATGCAAGAGTTTTGGAGAGACGGGCAAGTATGCAGTCTGCTGTGGATGAGAGAGCGTGGGAAGCGAGTCAGCTGTTGTTCGCTGATGATACAGCACTGGTGGCTGATTTGGGTGAGAAACTGCAGAAGCTGGTGACTGAGTTTGGTAAAGTGTATGAAAGAAGAAAGCTAAGAGTAAATGTGAATAAGATCAAGGTTATTAGGTAGAGTAGGGATGAAGGATAAGTCAATTGGGAGGTAAGTTTGAATGTAGAAAAACTGGAAGAAGGAGGTGTTTTAGATATCTGGGAGTGGATTTGGCAGCAGATGGAACCATGGAAGCGGAAGTGAGTCACAGGGTGGGGTGGGGGCAAAAGTTCTGGGAGCATTGAAAAATGTGTGGAAGGTGAGAACATTATCTCGGAAAGCAAAAATGGGTACGTTTGAAGGAATAGTGGTTCCAACAATGTTATATGGTTGCCAGGCGTGGGTTAGAGATAGAGTTGTGCAGAGGAGGGTGGATGTGTTGGAAATGAGATGTCTGAGGATAATATGTGGTGTGAGGTGGTTTGATCGAGTAAGTAATAAAAGGGTAAGAGAGATGTGTAGTAATAAAAAGAGTGTGGTTGAGAGAACAGAAGAGGGTGTTTTGAAATGGTTTGGTCAAATGGAGAGAATGAGTGAGGAAAGATTGACAAAGAGGATGTGTCAGAGGTAGAGGGAACGAGGAGAAGTGGGACCAAACTGGAGGCGGAAAGATGGAGTGTAAAAGATTTTGAGCGATTGGGGCCTGAACATGCAGGAGGGTGAAAGGCATGCAAGAAATAGAGTGAATTGGAATGATGTGGTATACCGGGCTCGACGTGCTGTCAGTGGATTGAACCAGGGCATGCGAAGCGTCCGGGTAAACCATGGAAAGTTGTGTGGGGCCTAGATGTGGAAAGGGAGCTGTGGTTTCGGTGCATTATACATGACAGCTAGAGACTGAGTATCAATGAATGTAGCCGTTGTTATCTTTTCCCAGGGCTTCCTTGTGTGCATGCGGGGGAGGGGGTTGTCATTACATGTGTGGCAGGATGGCGACAGGAATGAATAAAGGCAGCAAGAATGAATTATGTACATGTGTATATATGTGTATGTCTGTGTATATATTCATTTATTTATTCATTTTGCTTTGTACTGTCTCCCGCATTAGCGAGGTAGTGCAAGGAAATAGATGAAAGAATGGCCGAACCACCCACATACACATGTATATATATACATGTCCACACACGCAAATATACATACCTATACATCTCAACGTATACCTATATATACACACACAGACATATACATATATACACATGTACATAATTCATACTGTCTGCCTTTATTCATTCCCATTGCCACCTCGCCACACATGAAATAACAACCCCCTCCCCCCTCATGTGTGCGAGGTAGCGCTAGGAAAAGACAACAAAGGCCACATTGGTTCACACTCGGTCTCTAGCTGTCATGAAAAAGCACAGGTGATTGGGAATACCTGGTTTAAAAAGACAGTTATACATAAGTATACGTATGTAAGTAGGAGAAATGGCCAGAGGGCGTTATTGGATTGTGTGTTAATTGATAAGCGCGCGAAAGAGAGACTTTTGGATGTTAATGTGCTGAGAGGTGCAACTGGAGGGATGTATGATCATTATCTTGTGGAGGAGACGGTGAAGATTTGTAGAGGATTTCAGAAAAGAAGAGAGAATGTTTGGGTGAAAAGAGTGGTGAGAGTAAGTGAGCTTGGGGAGGAGACTTGTGTGAGGAAGTACCTGGAGAGACTGAGTACAGAATGGAAAAAGGTGAGAACAAAGGACAAAAGGCGAGTGGGGGAGGAATGGGATGTATTTAGGGAAGCAGTGATGGCTTGTGCAAAAGATACTTGTGGCATGAGAAGCATGGGAGGTGGGCAGACTAGAAAGGGTAGTGAGTGGTGGGATGAAGAAGTAAGATTATTAGTGAAAGAGAAGAGAGAGGCATTTGGACGATGTTGGCAGGGAAATAATGCAAATGACTGGGAGATGTATAAAAGAAAGAGGCAGGAGGTCAAGAGAAAGGTGCAAGAGGTGAAAAAGAGGGCAAATGAGAGTTGGGGCGAGAGAGTATCATTAAATTTTAGGGAGAATAAAAAGACGTTTTGGAAGGAGGTAAATAAAGTGTGTAAGACAAGGGAACAAATGGGAACTTCAGTGAAGGGGGTTAATGGGGAGGTGATAACAAGTAGTGGTGATGTGAGAAAGAGATGGAGTGAGTATTTTGAAGGTTTGTTGAATGTGTTTGATGAGATAGTGGCAGATATAGGGTGTTTTGGTTGAGGTGGTGTGCAAAGTGAGAGGGTTAGGGAAAATGATTTGGTAAACAGAGAAGAGATAGTAAAAGCTTTGTGGAAGATGAAAGCCGGCAAGGCAGCGGGGTTTGGATGGTATTGCAGTGGAATTTATTAAAAAAGGGGGTGACTATTATTGACTGGTTGGAAAGGTTATCTAATGTATGTATGACTCATGGTGAGGTGCCTGAGGATTGGCACAATGCTTGCATAGTGCCTTTGTACAAAGGCAAAGGGGATAAAAGTGAGTGCTCAAATTACAGAGGTACAAGTTTGTTGAGTATTCCTGGGAAATTATATGGGAGGGTATTGATTGCGAGGGTGAAGGCATGTACAGAGCATCAGATTGGGGAAGAGCAGTGTGGTTTCAGAAGTGGTAGAGGATGTGTGGATCAGGTGTTTGCTTTGAAGAATGTATGCAAGAAATACTTAGAAAAACAAATGGATTTGTATGTAGCATTTATGGATCTGGAGAAGGCATATGATAGAGTTGATAGAGATGCTCTGTGGAAGGTATTAAGAATATATGGTGTGGGAGGCAAGTTGTTAGAAGCAGTGAAAAGTTTTTATCGAGGATGTAAGGCATGTGTACGTGTAGGAAGAGAGGAAAGTGATTGGTTCTCAGTGAATGTACGTTTGCGGCAGGGGTGTGTGATGTCTCCAGGGTTGTTTACTTTGTTTATTGATGAGGTTGTTAGAGAGGTGAATGCAAGAGTTTTGGAAAGATGGGCAAGTATGCAGTATGTGGTGGATGAGAGAGCATGGGGTGTGAGTCAGTTGCTGTTCGCTGATGATGCTGCGCTGGTGGCTAATTCATGTGAGAAACTGCAGAAGCTGGTGACTGAGTTTGGTAAAGTGTATGAAAGAAAAAAACAGAGCAAATGTGAATAAGTGCTAGGTTATTAGGTACAGTAGGGTTGAGGGACAAGTCAATTGGGAGATAAGTTTTAATGGAGAAAAACTGGAGGAAGAAGTGTTTTAGGTATCTGGGAGTGGATTTGGCAGTGGATGGAACCATGGAAGCAGACGTGAATCATAGGGTGAGGGAGGGGGCGAAAGTTCCTATGAGCATTGAAGAATGTGTGGAAGTCGAGAACATTATCTCAGAAAGCAAAAATGGGTATGTTTGAAGGAATAGCAGTTTCAACAATGTTATATGGTTGCGAGGCGTGAACTATGGATAGAGTTGTGCAGAAGAGGGTGGATGTGCTGGAAATGAGATGTTTGAGGACAATATATGGTGTGAGGTGGTTTGATCGACTAAGTAATAATAGGGTAAGAGAGATGTGTGGTAATAAAAGGAGTGTGGTTGAGAGAGCAGAAGAGGGTGTTTTGAAATGGTTTGGTCACATGGAGAGAATGAGTGAGGAAAGACTGACCAAGAGGATATATGTGTCAGAGGTGGAGGGAACGAGGAGAAGTGGGAGACCAAATTGGAGGTGGAAAGATGGAGTGAAAAAGATTTTGTGTGATCGGGGCCTGAACATGCAGGAGGGTGAAAGGAGGGCAAGGAATAGAGTGAATTGGAGCGATGTGGTATACCGGGGTTGACGTGCTGTCAGTAGATTGAATCAAGGCATGTGAAGCGTCTGGGGTAAACCATGGAAAGCTGTGTAGGTATGTATATTTGCGTGTGTGGACGTATGTATATACATGTGTATGGGGGGGGGGGCCATTTCTTTCGTCTGTTTCCTTGCGCTACCTCGCAAACGCGGGAGACAGCGACAAAGTATAATAAAAAAATAAAAAATATATATATATAAAATATATATATATATATATATATATATATATATATATATATATATATATATATATATATATATATATATCCCCTTTTAGAAAGTTCAAATACAAGGAGGGGAGGGTTTCTAGCCCCCCGCTCTCGTCCCCTTTAGTCACCTTCTAAGACACGTGAGGAATGCGTGGGAAGCATTCTTTCTCCCCTATCCCCAGGAGTAAATGTGAATAAAAGCAAGGTTATTAGGTACAGTAAGGTTGAGGGTCAAGTCAACTGGGAGGTAAGTTTGAATGGATAAAAAATGGAGGAAGTGAAGTGTCTTAGATATCTGGGAGTGGATTTGGCAGCGGATGGAACCGTGGAAGCGGAAGTGGATCATAGGGTAGGGGAGGGGGTGAAAATTCTGGGAGCCTTGAAGAATGCGTGTTAGTCGAGAACATTATCTCGGAAAGCAAAAATGGGTATGTTTGAAGGAATAGTGGTTCCAACAATGTTGTATGGTTGCGAGGCGTGGGCTATGGATAGAGTTGTGCGCAGGAGGGTGGATGTGCTGGAAATGAGATGTTTGAGGACAATATGTGGTGTGAGGTGGTTTGATCGACTAAGTAATAATAGGGTAAGAGAGATGAGTGGTAATAAAAAGAGTGTGATTGAGAGAGCAGAAGAGGTTGTTTTGAAATGGTTTGGTCACATGGAGAGAATGAGTGAGGAAAGATTGACCAAGAGGATATATGTGTCTGAGGTGGAGGGAACGAGGAGAAGTGGGAGACCTAATTGGAGGTGGAAAGATGGAGTGAAAAAGATTTTGAGTGATCGGGGCCTGAACATGCAGGAGGGTGAAAGGCGTGCAAGGAACAGAGTGAACTGGAACGACGTGGTATACCGGGGTCGACGTGCTGTCAATGGATTGAACCAGGGCATGTGAAGTGTCTGGGGTAAACCATGGAAAGTTCTGTGGGGCCTGGATGTGGAAAGGGAGCTGTTGTTTCGTTGCATTATAACATGACAGCTAGAGACTGAGTGTGAACGAACGGGGCCTTTGTTGTCTTCCTAGTGCTACCTCGCGCACATGAGAGGAGAGGGGGTTGTTATTTCATGTGTCGCAGGGTGGCAATGGGAATGAATAAAGGCAGACAGTATGAATTATGTAAATGTGTATTTATGTATATGTCTGTGTGTATATATATGTATACGTTGAGATGTATAGGTGTATATGTGTGTGTGTGGACGTGTATGTATATACATGTGTATGTGGGTGGGTTGGGCAGTTCTTTCGTCTGTTTCCTTGCGCTACCTCGCTAACGCGGGAAACAGCGACAAAGCAAAATAAAAAAATAATAATATATATATATATATATATATATATATATATATATATATATATATATATATATATAAAATATACTCAAACCCAAAAGAAATACGCCCATCAGAATCCTCACTCCCAAGACAAACATGTCACAATCTACCGCTTACGCTGTGGCCATCGATCACTACAAAACACCATTTCAATTTATCCCCAGACTCTTCATGCCCACGACGCAACTGCCATAAAAATGACACAGGCCACTTTCTGCTCAGCGCTCTCTGCACACAAGCGTACACACATCACACCACTTTGTGACCTATGTTCCCTACCGCTGGACATGGGCAGCTTCCTGAACACTGCAGGATACTCATAAGGTAGTAAGGACTACTAAGGTAAGGACCCCTAGGGCAGGAAGTTTGTAGATGTATAACGAAAATGATCATCGATAACGCCTCTCTAAGCAAGTGTAGGGATTAACTCCTTGTGAACCTTTCATCCTTGAAACGCGAGGATATGTTCACATGACTGAACCCAGAATACATCTCTCAATATACCTCTTGTGCGAGGCAAGTGTAACATGATCGGATCCGGCATCTGTATTCTGCATCTGCATGTCAGTCATGAGAAAAATAGTGTCTTAACATTACATATTCTGGACTTATAACAGTTAAGATCTACTCTGTGATGGGAACAAGAGGTTACATGACCAACGTGTTCAAAGTCCAACAGCACCTTCGTGACAACTTTGCTATCTACTTTATACGACTTAAGTACAAAGTTGAGTGGGCATCAATTTTCGCAGGCCGTCATCGATCAAGCAGCTAGTTTGAATGGATTTGTGATCATTATGGTGGATGAAAAAAAAAAATCATACGAACTGATTTAAAATGCTTTCAGCGGAGGCTTTCCCTTATTTGCTTGCTTCACCAACTCTGAATGAAAGCCATCAGAAAGGGAGGGGGGATCACCCGATCCATACTTCCTTCAAGAGATAATCGAGTCCCCGCCCCCCTCCCCAACCCTTGCCCGTAATCCCCGCTACACATTCCTGCAACACAAATGTGTTGCAACTTACACTGACAAATGACTCTTACAACACATGATGATACAACTTATTTGGACAAATTACACTCTTGCAGCATAACATATTGCAAATAATACAGATCAAAGTTACTCCTGCAACAAATGACTGCCACTTACCGATCAGATCAATTATTACTATGGGACTGTTGTATTGGTTCTGGTTGCTCTTCCTTGCGGCCTCCTGCTCGTTGAGGAGGAAGGCAGCAACGTAGGGGGTGAAGATGGCTGTATAGATGACTAGAAGCAAGATGATCCAATCCCACACCGCCTTGAAGGGCGAGTAGTGAAGGATCGTCCACTTGTGTATCCTGGGCGACTGAAGTTTGTATTCTGGTAAGACGTCAGCACCCAGCGACAGCACCTGTCGACGAAAAATAACGTCAAGCACGAATACTTGTGGCAAATGTGCCGGGAAAACTGCTTGATATGTGTGTGTGTGTGTGTGTGTGTGTGTGTGTGTGTGTGTGTGTGTGTGTGTGTGTGTGTTAATTACAAACAAAGGTTAAAGGAAAAGTAACGAGCCAATAGCATAATCATTTAGTGCGAGCCACTTTGAAGGGCAGGAATGCGTTGACTTACTAATACACACCGACCACTTAACACCAACACATCAGACTTCCATAAGGCAGACTCAATACGGAATGGAAAGACAGGCGGATGTTCTGGAAGTACTCCACCTATACCGATGAAAAACATAAAATCCATTTGCATTTCACAGCCTAGCACAAGTTAGGTGTTATTAAGGACTGCACATGTAACCTGACCCATTGCAATTAGCAAACTGGAAAAGTGAAACTCATTCCTTCCATATCCATACATCGAGAGAAGGTCAAGAGTTTAGATGCTTAGAGGTTTGGTAGTGGCGATATTTCATAGTTATAACTAACTAACGAGAAGTGATGTTCGGGGGTCAGATCCTTAGGGTCCAAAAGTGACGATATTCAAAGGTCAGACATTAACATCAAACCATACCCGTAAAGGTCGTGAGGTCATGATACTGAGAAGTCAAACCTTACCGTCAAACGGATTATTCGAGTACGAATTATACCATGTTTCGTCAGTCCATACGAATGGCACTGCCAAGGTCAAGGTTGACCTCAGCATTGAATAACGAATTATAGATAACTTGTGCTATGATGACAGTGGTGGTTACGATTATAGGACTGGTGATTTAGTGATTATAAAGAAATGTAAATTTGATCATTACAGAGATTTGAATGAGCTGTCAAGTGGATGATAAACTTGTAAGAAAGTGTAGCAGAGCGAAATAGAGAAAAGCGAAAACAAAAAGAATTAAAGAATACGAAAGAACACTAAACTAAAGTATGAAAGACCAATAACGTTAATGATACAAAAACGTGGAAAAATAATTTAAGAGAATTACCATGGAAGATAATGATAAAAAAAAATGACGCTGATAACAAAAGGCAATCAACAAGAACGAAAATAAAAGGAATGATAATCAAAACAGGTTCTACAAAAGCTGTTGGGAAAACAAAGATAAAATACTATGAGATGGGCATATGGAGTTACGAACAAACCAACCAGGCGAAACGTAACAAGGGGGAAAAGATTAGGGAGGTGAACCGAGGAACCAAACGTAAACAAGAACTAAAGAAAACGACCAGCAAGGAAAACGGAAGCTATAATGGTACAAGTTAGCGATCATAAACATACGATATTGAATTCAAATGTGAGAGGATTAGAGATAATTTGAAATGACCGAACCTGCAAAAAAGGCAAACGATTCTACAAGTATAGTACAATACAGCAAATTGAAAACGACAGGAAACTGGATTACAACAGGAAAAGATAAGAATATACGGGCTACCAGTCACGAGTAATTATAATATATATATATATATATATATATATATATATATATATATATATATATATATATATATATATATATATATATTCGAGATGCTTATCAGACAAACAAAAGGACAAAGTTACGGTTACAAAGCAGAATCAGCCTTACACACAATGAACAACAGAAGTACAGAGGTAAATGTCTATCAAGGCAAACGAAACCACGCAAAGACAGCTCACATAAAAAAAAAATATATACAAACCTAGAAATATATATCGACATAAAGAATTACACAGAAACGCAAACAGCAGACAAATTTAGACCTAAGAAAGCAACACAAGATACAGTGTGCACTAGAACACATACAAATACAAAAACATGATGAAATTACCTCAATAAAATCTAAAATGAGGGGTACACAAGAACCAGGCGTATATACTGTGCGTGACGAAAAAACATAACACCAGAAGTAAGACAATTTTCACGATAAACACACACAAACAGCTAACGGAAAAACAAACAGGTGCAAAGAACAAATATATACAAAAAGCTCACAACAATTAAAATGCAACCAGGAGGGATAAACACATGGAACGGATATGTAATAACAAGGTCAAACAAACTACCAAAATACACAAATAGCGAAGGTAAACAACGCCACAGGAGAGAGAGAGAGAGAGAGAGAGAGAGAGAGAGAGAGAGAGAGAGAGAAGAGAGAGAGAGAGAGAGAGAGAGAGAGGTGGGCAAATACGATGTGCTTCTCTCCTTACATCGTTACACAAAAGGACTATTGACTTTCTGACATAGTTCTGTACTCCACCAATCTTCCTTTTTGCAGGTTGTTTACTATTCATTATAGAACAGGGGACTTTTTTCTTTTCCCCAGGAAGTTAAGACAGCCAATGTAGGTAAATGAATGAATAGATAAAGTCATCGTGCCCGTGATCGCTGCATTTCATCGTAAAATACACAAGATGCAACAGCAGCAGGATAGGTAGGGTACCATCCCGGACGGCGCTATCCTCAGGTCGCACATGAGCCTTTGGGGCCAAATCAAAGGTTAGGCAACCTATCCATGGGTCAGGCTTAAAGGGGCAAAAGACTGAAAACCCAATCAACCGTTTGGAGATTCGAGGCCCAACATGATAAGCTGCCTCCCCTTCCCCACTCATAACTCAACTCCTTCTCCTCTATCCCTCTCACTCCCGCCATTCCATTTCCCCTCCTTCCTCTGCGTCACATCCCTGACCTTTTATGACCCCTCTGCCGCCTCACCACGCCCACTCTGGCCAGAACACTGTGGCTACACCGTCGGATTCCCAGGACCAGTCGTCTGCCGTGATACGGCGCTCGTTCGACACAAAGGAAAAACTGTTGCGATAGTTTGTTTTTTTTTCTTCCTCTTCCCACGTTTACGGGGCAAGTTGAGGCAGAGAGGTGGCTGATATGTTCTGACGAGCTGGTGGGTGGGTGGAGAGAGAGAGAGAGAGAGAGAGAGAGAGAGAGAGAGAGAGAGAGAGAGAGAGAGAGAGAGAGAGAGACTTTTGGTTAATCTAGGAAGCAAGTTCAAGATGATGGATAATCATAAAATACAGGGGAAGGATAAGGACGAATGCAAGTCCCATTAGAGCGTTATAAGTCAGGTAAGTATGAGAGTTGTGAACTCCACTTTAATGACGCTCTTGCAACCACAACAAACAAAAGTGAAGTCGATATTGGCTTTAATGACTGTAAACATAATACAAACATGGCAAAAGCTGATGTATAAAAACATATTGCACAGGAAAAAAATAGGGTTGTGGTTCTAAATTAAAAGAATTTTAAGTTCTTTTAAAGATCTTTAATGCTGGCAAATCAAGTTGTAGACAGATCTATGGTAACTGTAGACTGATCTCTTTATAAGGTAACAAGAAGAGAAATTCTGAGACGGCCAGAATGTTGAAAGATCAGGATCTGTTATCCTGGTGTAAAATATTTTGATTTCACTCGGAATTCAACCAAAATATGCAATATTTCCATTCCGCGCGAAACAAACTATGCTGTTATGGGCTTGTCTTAACAATCAATGACGACATCCAAAAAACTGATCCAAAGATTTACCAGCAGTATCAGATGTAAATCCCCTCTCAGGGATTTTGGTGAATCTTTTGTTGTGGGCCTTATCTTCAAAGTACTTGACTGTGGCATAAGTCATTGCCTTCTAAACTTCTTTTCTTTGGCTCTTTAGCATCTCTATTTTCTCTCTAGTTGGTCTACTCTAGTAGTCGCTGCTGGAGTGAATTAACCTATCTTGTCCTATCAACAGTGGAGTTCCACAGGGTTCCATCCTATCGCATACTCTCTCTTCTCTCCATAAATGATCTTCCCTCCTCAGCTTCCAAACCTATTCATTTTCAAGCTGATGATTCTACTCTACATATTTCAACTTACCGCCTCCTCCTACCACTCCCTTTCCTAATTCTAACATTCATTATCTATAGGTAATGTAATTCTTTTTCAGCTATTTCTGGTGGTCTTATTCATACGGACTACTGTTCACATATCTGACATGGCTCTTCCTCCACCCCTCTATGAGCCAGACTGGAATCAGAAACACTGTCTCAATTTCTCCAACCAATCTTTTCTGTCTGCCGTTATGTTGCTGCAATCTCCCTGTTGTAAAGAATTAACCTCGATCAATGCACTCGTAAGCAAACTGACGATGTAAAGGGTAGACCAAACGATCAAAGCACTATTATAAGACTGACTACGTATACGAACTTGGGCAACCAAAACATATTCAAGATTTTCAAAATCATGGATAAACACGAAACAAAGTAAATGTGGCATATACAGACTGTCTATGCATGAGAGGAGACTATCTGCAAGAAAACACCTCAAAAATAACAGGAACCAAAAGTACACATAACAGCAACACAAACCCTCCATTACTTAACAAAACATGCAATTCAAATATCTACTTCATACAAAAAGACAGCAGCAAATACCGTTTAACAGAGAAAAGGTATTACAATAACTTTCGGTGATCCACCAACCCAGTGCTTAACCATGGAAGGACATCAGGAGAGAAACAAGACTGGCTAGGATGGTAAAGTTCCCTTCTTTAACTACACTGCACACATGCAAACGACACGCAATAATACCCCAGACCTAATAATAATAATAACTTGTTATTCATCATCACAGCATCATATGTATATAACGTCAACACAATTGTGACAATCCCCCTCCCCCCTAAAAAAAAGAGAAAAAAAAAACGCTTTGATGTGAGGAATGTAAATTGGGTACAAGTCCTTGACATGGAAACAGAGGAAGATGTGTGTCTGAACTTCAAGGATAAATTCCATGAAACATGCATACAAAACATCCCACTGCGGAGAAGACCAAATGAAACGGAAAGGCAACCTGGGCTCAATAATGATTTAAATGAAATTGTTACTGCAAAGAGAAGCGCCTGTATAACGAAAGAAAGAACAAAGGAAGATCATCATATTTATGATAATTTCTTTTTACAGAGGAAGAGGTAGGAATGACATAATTTGTATTCGCCAAAATATGAATAAAAAAGAGCAGAGGACATTAAAATGACATCAACAGAAGAATTCTGGGCCCTTATTGCGACAAGAAAGATAAGAAAGAGTTATATGGTATATAAACCTTTCAGTTTAGTCCTTTGGGAACGTTTTAACGTGTCAGACGTGCATAACTTCTACTGTTACGTAGGGAAGCTAACATGGACGACATCATATATATAATCTAGGAAAAATACAAAGGAAACACGAGGCCTCCATAATACGCCCTTAGATGAAAGAAAAAGTAAACATCCTTACTGGAAAACATAAAATTTTTTCTGCAATACTTAAGAAAGCTGAGATGAATCATGAACTAAATTGCTCTAAAGTCGGTTTCATCTCAGTAATCTGAATAAAGAGGAAAACAGATGTTTAAGACCCAGCCACCCTCTGCATAAGTGGCCAGGTGGAACTTATGGTGGATATGCGGCACATCTGCCCCCACAGGAATCTCTTGGACCAAGATAGGCTTGGCACACTCCACACCAAGATAGCACAATCAACGTTGAAGCAAAGTTAAGGTATAACCTATTTGGGGAAAAGAGAACTTTTTCCTTTCCAGAAGAACTAGGCTTTGTGTTAACCAAAGTCTTCAAAACAAAATAAGAAAAAAAAAATATCCCTGTAGGTTCACTAACTACGCGGGGAGAGAACGAATATCATAATAGTATTGATTAATGGTTCTTAACTACCCAGATCACTGACTCATGAAAATAAATGGCAAAATAATATGAGTAAGAACAAAAAACGTATGCGACTATTTCCATTCGGTGTTAACAGAAAGGAAACACGCTTAATCTCAGGAAATGACCTCGTTGTAGGTCAGGACCTCTTCTGATTACTGTGATTCTATGAAGTATAGTGAAAAATGATCATGTGGAACTATGGCTTTGGATTTCCTGATGTAAATAACATTTGCACGTTAACGTTAGAGAAAATTTTGGAATTTTTTTTTTTTTTGTTAATCACATAACTTTTAGACATCTAAAGACAAAAATATCTAATCAGAAAAAAGCGAAAAAAAAATATAAAGGTTGTGTGTGAAAAACAGAAGCTTATGCAAAAGTGAAAAAATATTAAATAAGTTACGGGACCAGAATTACTCCCTTGATTTTAATGGGATGAAGCAATTCATCACATTTCACATAACACACACACACACACATGCACCTAGAAACTCGCTGCACTACACTAATACACGGGCCGCCATAAGCCAGTAATGGCACACTCAGTCCACACCACACCCACGAAGTATATATCGCCCTATCCAAACTTAGTCTGGGCGACTTTTTTCACATACACACACGTTAAAGTAGTCATGGGCCATATACTTTGTCAAAATGTATGTGGTCTTAGTATTATTCTCAACACCTGAAGGTGGCAAAACTTTTTCGGTTCGTGGATGTAGTACGACGCTGACGGCCATAACGACCCTGGCAGGTGATAGGCTTGTAGCTTAATCAATCAACCAGCCTTGAAGCACACACACACAATAATATATATATATATATATATATATATATATATATATATATATATATATATATTTTTTTTTTTTTTTTTTTTTTTTTTTTTTTTATACTTTGTCGCTGTCTCCCGCGTTTGCGAGGTAGCGCAAGGAAACAGACGAAAGAAATGGCCCAACCCCCCCCCCCCCCATACACATGTACATACACACGTCCAGACACGCAAATATACATACCTACACAGCTTTCCATGGTTTACCCCAGACGCTTCACATGCCTTGCTTCAATCCACTGACAGCACGTCAACCCCTGTATACCACATGACTCCAATTCACTCTATTTCTTGCCCTCCTTTCACCCTCCTGCATGTTCAGGCCCCGATCACACAAAATCTTTTTCACTCCATCTTTCCACCTCCAATTTGGTCTCCCTCTTCTCCTCGTTCCCTCCACCTCCGACACATATATCCTCTTGGTCAATCTCTCCTCACTCATTCTCTCCATGTGCCCAAACCATTTCAAAACACCCTCTTCTGCTCTCTCGACCACGCTCTTTTTATTTCCACACATCTCTCTTACCCTTACGTTACAAACCACCTCACACCACACATTGTCCTCAAACATCTCATTTCCAGCACATCCATCCTCCTGCGCACATCTCTATCCATAGCCCACGCCTCGCAACCATACAGCATTGTTGGAACCACTATTCCCTCAAACATACCCATTTTTGATTTCCGAGATAATGTTCTCGACTTCCACACATTTTTCAAGGCTCCCAAAATTTTCGCCCCCTTCCCCACCCTATGATCCACTTCCGCTTCCATGGTTCCATCCGCTGACAGATCCACTCCCAGATATCTAAAACACTTCACTTCCTCCAGTTTTTCTCCATTCAAACTCACCTCCCAATTGACTTGACCCTCACCCCTACTGTACCTAATAACCTTGCTCTTATTCACATTTACTCTCAACTTTCTTCTTCCACACACTTTACCAAACTCAGTCACCAGCTTCTGCAGTTTCTCACATGAATCAGCCACCAGCGCTGTATCATCAGCGAACAACAATTGACTCACTTCCCAAGCTCTCTCATCCCCAACAGACTTCATACTTGCCCCTCTTTCCAGGACTCTTGCATTTACCTCCTTTACAACCCCATCCATAAACAAATTAAACAACCATGGAGACATCACACACCCCTGCCGCAAACCTACATTCACTGAGTATTCCATAAAAAGAAACAAGGTAAAACGCACCCCAAACCTTGAGGGCAGGTGGGCGTGGAGAACCGCTTCCCATTCTTCTCTAAGATATACGAGTTAATTTTCAAAAATGAAAAGAGCCTGGTGACGACAGCACTGCCAGTGTGTCCGTGCTACAAGGCACAGAAGGAAATACACACACAAAGAGAAAGAGACGTAGGCAAGTATGCACCAACTGAGACAGAAAAAAAGGAAGAAATATACAAGATTATTTCGTTGCTGGGAGATTCAGGGACACACACACACACGAGGTCCGGGAGCGCCGAGCAACCAAGCAACACAACCATCTGCTTCTCTCACACAACCAGTCACTCCACACATGTATGTGGTTAAAATAGGCGGAGTAGTTGACTGAATCCTTGAACACGACGGTACGACGCTTGAGTACGATGTCCTGGCCTGTGACCAGCCTCTAAGGGTCAGGTCAAAGATCATGCCATCATACCCGAGGGTGGTAACGTCTTGCTCAAGTGCTCGAGGGTCTTACGGTCGTGTTCAAGAGTCGTACTGTCGCCCTCGGCGGATTACACGAGGTGTGGAAGGAGAGGCGAGGCTGTGCTCCACCTGTCTTTGTGGCAGGTGGAGATCCGGCGGTGGAGGGCGGGAACATGCCAGGATTCCCGGGAGGAGGTGTGGGGGAGGGTGTGGGGGGAGGGGGGGGTATCAGCCGGCATAATCTCACTAAAGTTGTTGTCAGCGCCCGCTAGGGGGGGGGGGGGGGAACCATGGGGCTCCAGCACCGACTTCCTTGTTATCCTCACACGATCAGTAGGAGGAGGAGGAGGGAGATCCTTGGAGATACATGAAGAGAGAGACGGAGGGAGGGTTATGATAGAATGAGAAATGATGGACATGGTCATGGTGAAAGTGGTAATAGAGGAGGAAAGGTCATGGTTATTGTGGTAGTAAGGAGAGGATCCTGGTGGAGGGACGGTAGTGTAAGCCTTCTGACACTCAACCCACAGGTCGATTTCACAGTAACTGCAAAAATAAATTATCGTGCGCCGTGCTAACATCACTTTAAGGGTCCCATCATATATAACGTTAATTAACATCTATGCAAATATTACATGTGCAGCGGAATGTTCCAGATGGTGAAATACACTGGTGGCTGAAGACAGATAACATGGCCGAAGATCCTAACCATTGGAGTAGGAGACATTGGTCGCGAGTGATTCAAGCGGCAAGCTCACTGGTTGTGGATATCTTAACAGTGGAGAGACACCTTGGCTGACAGGTGACAATTACGGCTGAAAACCACAGCGCTGGGGACTAGAGTCTTGCTTCACCTGCGGGACACGAGGCCCAAGACTCCTTCTCCAAGAGTGTCTGCAGGCCAACCCTGCACTAACATTGAGCGGGAGGCAAGGAATAAGATACTCCCTACCTCGCAGTGGCAGTCTCTAATTTCCTTCAGCGTAATTCAAAAGACCCGAGGAACATCCTCCCCGTTAAAGAGGTGTCAGCCCTTAAATCATCAAGTGACTCTTAGACGTACTGAGATTGGATAACAAGTTTATGGTCAGTATGACTATGACCTTTCAATCTGCTGTGACGTGAAGGGGCAAACTTCACAGTATCTTCAGGTCACACTGTATACCAAGTATGGTTATCTAGGGTTGAAGAGATAACGTATTCGATCCTACACAAAGACAACTGTGTATGAAGAAATCATGCTGAAAAAAAGTTTGCAAGAGCACATGACTTATCCTGAAAAGGAAACCATATGCGGGAGGTGGGGAGATTCGGGTAATTATACACTCGGGACCATCCAAGCACTGGTGCCCTGCTAGCTCCTCCCGTGTTCCCTACAGTGTACAGCACCACCTCGATGGTTATCACTACGGGATGGACTAGCCTCGTCTCTGTCCCTGATCCAGCCTCTGATATCCAATTGTTTTTCTCAGTCTCATATATTCCTACCTCGCTGTTCCAATGCCTCTGTCTCTTCCCTTTGCCATATCTCTTCTCTGATGAGGGAACTAATCTTTCCCTATGGACTCCTGGATAAAGACCCATCTTTCATTACTAATTTCACCATTTCATTACGAACCATTAAAAGATTATGCAACTTTATGAACTTTTATTCTACTTCGCTTAATAATCTACGACGTTCTTGACAGACTTTACATGTAAAAAAAAAAGTCTTGAACAAGTTTACGACACTCATTCTCGTGGAAAATGAACGCACATCCCTCCTTTACACTGTGCATGAACTTCCATAACTCTGCTTCAGAGAGCGTTCATTATCTCCGGCCGACACATCACTGGAAGTGAACGCTTCACATCTATATGAATCGGGAGTAAGTGAACGCTCACCATCTCTTCTTGCTCTCCTGACAGTGAACGCTTATAATCCATCTCTAGATTGCGTCCAAGGACAAGTGTAACATTGCTCCTGGACGTTGTCACAGTCTGCTCACGTACAGGAAACTCTACCACATTTTTTCCCTTTTCTTTTTGGAGTCACCTGGACTAAAAAACAAGAATCTCTACATCGCTCTATGATCATTATCTCTTCCTCTTCGACCTATCTGAGACGTGCGGCCGGACGTCACTAGAACGACTAAAAACAGAGAAAAACTCTGAAACAGCCGCATTCATGGAGTAGTGGTGACCTCTGAACAAGGAATAAATGGGTAGATGATGGAGCTTGGGGGAGGAGGGTGAATCCTGAAGGAGGTCAGGCAAGTAAGGGCGAACAGGTAAGCAAGGGAGGGTCAACAGGCGAATGAGATGAAAGTGAGAAGAATGATGAGTAAGGGTGATTGCAAGGAACAACGGAGTGGTAGTGTGTAGGGATGCGATGGGAACTGGAAGGAAAGGAAGGATCAGAAGAACGCAGAAATGTCGACAAAAATGCGTCGTCTACAGTACAGCACAGTCAGTGGCAATGAAATAAGTATGGAAGCAAATATTGTCCGGACAATTTCAAAACATTTATTATTACTATGACTAAGGGTGGAATTTTCTTCAAAGTTATGAGCCTGGCTAAGTTCCAGACTAAATCTTTTTTTGAAGAGGTTTACTTAAAGCAAAATCCAAACAAGAGTTATGGGTCTTACATAAGCCTTTCAATTCACTAGGTGCTAGGGAAAAAAGGGCATGAATTGTACAATTTAATGCGTTTAACCTGACCCTAATCTGCCAGGTCAACCGTGTCTTCGACTGAGGACGACAGTGTGTGTGATCCCCGCGTGTCTGCCAACCCAACCTAACCTAACCTAACGCCGGCTGTACAATAACTGCCTCAGACACGGACGATTGATGGGGAGTCGTCATCAACCTAGCTCCTGGCCACGACGGTAAGGGTCCCGAGATCAAAGGCACCCGTCCCGAGTGCGACGGTACGAATCCTGAACATGACGGTACGAATCCTGAACACGACGGTGCATATCCTCAGCATGACGGTACGAATCCTGAACACGACGGTACACATCCTCAGCATGACGGTACGAATCCTGAACACGACGGTACACATCCTCAGCATGACGGTACGAATCCTGAACACGACGGTACATATCCTCAGCATGACGGTACGACTGAACATGACGGTACGAATCCTGAACATGACGGTACATATCCTCAGCATGACGGTACGAATCCTGAACATGACGGTACACATCCTCAGCATGACGGTACGAATCCTGAACATGACGGTACACATCCTCAGCATGACGGTACGAATCCTGAACATGACGGTACACATCCTCAGCATGACGGTACGAATCCTGAACACGACGGTACACATCCTCAGCATGACGGTACGAATCCTGAACAAGATGGCGCGACCCTTGAGCAAGACTGAACAACCATTTGGTATGATGACCTGGCTTTTGGCTTTGACCCTTGAGGGGTAAGGTTAAGGGCAAGGCCATCAAACGGGAAGGTCGTACTGCTATGCTCAAGGGGTTAAGGGATGAAGAGTTCTAAAGGCAATTACTTCTTCACCATGATGTGGTTCCCTAACACACACACATACACACACACACATTTGCATGAATATACAGAAAGGAATAATCCTTGATCGTGAACAAGCTCATTAATTGCTTCCGCGTGACATACCAATTCGCCTCCCGGCCAGTGTGATCTTGCTCCGGCCAATATTGTCAACTCACTCCATCTCTATATTCGTCCAATGCCATTTATACCTCTGACTAATTGCTTTTATATTTCATCCACCTCCATCTGTACTGCCACCTAACTACACGGTTCGCACCAATGAATTTCATCCATATTTTCGCCAAACGCCATCTATACTTTCCTTCGTCTACCTCAATTCTTTACCGTCACCTTACCTCGAAATCTACATTTACCCCACGCCAACTATACTTTTCACTCAAAGTACAATGACAAAAAAAATACTTGTGATTACTGTCGCAGAGACGATTGGATCATATCTTACGCAGAATTCGCAAAATTGAGCTTCTCTAATCTTTTTTTTTTTCACGCAATGTCTTCAGGTTACTATGTAGTTTATTTCTATAGAGGAAAAATACATGAACCACACAAAAGCACACACACACACACACACATTATATATATATATATATATATATATATATATATATATATATATATATATATATATATATATACACACACACACACACACACATAAAGGGAGAGAGAGAGATTTGGGAGACAGGTGGGCGAATGATTTCAGGGGAGGGTGGGTGTGGGATGCCACCATGGCTGTTTAATCTGTTTACGGATGGCGTGGTGAGGGAGCGGATACACGAGGATCTTGGAGAGCGGGGCGTGACTGCAGTCTACTAGGACTGGGAAGAGAGTCGGTTGCTGTTTGCTGATAACACAGCTCTGGTGGTAGACTTCAGTAAGGAACTGAAGCCTGTGCCTGAGTCTGGCAGTGTGTGATACACGAAAAAGTTGAGAAGTAAGTTCAGTAGGTAGGACAGGGAGGGTGGCTGGGATGCGAGTTTGAATGGAAAGAACCTGGAGGAATTCGGGTGTTTCAAAAGGCAGTTGTCATAACGTAGAGGGAGTTTTAAACTCGTAGGGCCCTAACTCACAAACATTCTCTACTATTATACAACTTCTGCTGCATTTATTATTTCATTAAATTTATTCCATTAACAAACGTAAAAGTATTTCTTTACATTTTTTTTTTTACTTAATTCCAAGTTATGTCCTATGGTAGCTCTACTCATTAATCTTTCGAAGAACTGTTCACTGTCCACGTCATCTATCTGGTTTATAAATTTCAAAGTTGTGATCACGTCACTCCTCCTCCTTCTCTCTTCCATGGTAGGAAAATTTAAGGCCTCAATCGTTTCACTAACTCATTTCCCTTATTTCTACCAATATCTTCGTTGTCCTCCTCTGGAACTATTCTATTAGGTCTTTATGCTTCTTTAGGTGCAGGAACCAAACCCATGAAGCATATTTACAGTTTTGGCCTTATGCAGAACGTGAACAGCTTGCTGATTATTTCCTTCTCCATGAATCTGAACGTAATTCTCTAATATTTACCAGCAGACATTTGGTTTCTTTAATTACTCTCCTAACGCAGGGCTCTGACGATGGGTTAGGGACGATGTCCACTCCCTCACACATATAGATTCCTGCAGCTCATTTTCTGCTAAGTAATATTCATATTGAGGCCTTCCTTCAACGTGACCCAACCTCCTTACTTTACATTTACTTGGGTTGAATTTCATGTATCAGACCAACTCTGGTGTGTGTGTGTGTGTGTGTGTGTGTGTGTGTGTGTGTGTGTGTGCGTGCGCGCGCGTTGAAAGAAGTTGCCAGGAATCCACATTAATCTCGCAGGGGATAAGGCTGAATTCAAGTTTATTATTATTTTCCAGGGAGGGAATTATCCTTGCTGGTCTCCTCAACGATAATGGAGGTTGCCAATTGGCCCTCGAACTCACAAAGGAGCCAGGGAAAAAAAAAAATCATGAAGTTTTGGAAGCTGGTATACGTAATCAGCTTTGCCTATTGGGATCCACCCAAGCGTCAATAACGCACTCTAATTCTCCAATCAGCGCTAGCGGTTTAAATGACCAGGAGGAGGAGAAGTATTTCGCGGAAAAAATCACAAATTGGGGGAAAAAAAATCTTTGCAAAATTAGAATTGCTAAAACCCAGATATTTCCACAACGCAGGAAAGAAAAGCAGTTTTCTATTCCGAGGACATTGTGTAAGTGTATTCATATTTTCTTTTTCTCTCATCCGCGGATTACCGATCGATCGAAGTGGATAACGGTTTAAGGGCGCATTCCACCGTCAATGACGCATTCCACCATCAGTGTCGGGTGCAGTACAGAAGAGTAATACACAAGTGTCTTCAAGGGCAAGTTTTTCATAGGTGACAACAGCGAAAAGTGACAACTTGGGTAAGTCATCATGCGCTGTGCATAGTGAGGGAATGATGATCATCCATATTATTCGTTTTCAAGTTCTCTTCTATCATTTTGATATTGGTCAGGAAACAATGATGTCTTGAGGAGATGGGGACTTGAGACAGTTTAATGACTGCCAGATAACTGGATCTAAACTGATAACTTCTAATCGGAAAGAGAGACAAGAGACCGTCATTCTAAGATCAGAAGTTAACATGACGTACAGGGAGGGAGGGAGGGAGGGAGGGAGGGAGGGAGGGAGGGAGGGAGAGAGAGAGAGAGAGAGAGAGAGAGAGAGAGAGAGAGAGAGAGAGAGAGAGAGAGAGATAATTAAAGGTCAGAAGCTACCATGACGCAGGGAGAGCAGAGAATAAGAGAAACAATGACGACAGAAGCAGCAAGAGAAACAATGACGACACAGACGAGAAGGCAAGACAGTCCCTCGACTGGTAAACTTCCCTGCCTCAATACTGGATGGAGCGGTGAGTAAGGGAGGCGTCTATTGGCTGTAAACCCGAGGAAAACTGTGGCACTGAACTCTGGGATAAAGAGGTGGCGGCGGTGGACGTTCGCTCAGCTGCCCTGGTGGGTGGCGGCGAGGTAAGATACTGAGGCAAGTATCAGTGATGGATGGCCAGGTTAGCCGAGAAGTTTGTTCCTTAGAGCCATAAGGGGCGAGGGAGGGAGATGACGAGGCTTTGGTATATTGGTGTCTACAAGGAACGTTTAATTACAAAAATTCATGACTATATAAGAGAATATGAAAACACCGTCCTGAATTCCGGTAAATGTAAGTGACTCACATCAATTTACAATTAACCAAGCATCCTTTTGTTAGAAAGACCTGGTCTTACCCCATGACCCTTGTTTAAAGGAGCTCCTGTAGGTCAAGGGCTGCGCTACACTCACCAGCAGGGACAGGGTAAGGCATTCTGGAAGAGATGACTTCTATGACAAGACTGTGGCATCCAACGTCAACTGACGAAATAGCTTAGCACGATGACTTCTTACTAAAGCAGGCCGAGTCCGGTAACACCAGTCATACACACACACACACACACACATATATATAATATATATATATATATATATATATATATATATATATATATATATATATATATATATATATATATATATATGACAGAGAATACGACCATTGCACATCATTAAGAACAGGTAACGTCCACGTACAAGTCACATCCAATACCTGACGTCACGTAATAATACCTAAACTTTTGTGATTCAAAATAAACGTATAACATATCTGCATTTACTTCAATTTTTCTCGTGTTATAAACTACCAACACAGCTGTCGGAAACACTACAGGGGCAGGAGTTATGAAATCACATATGGTAACATATTCTTTTGCGAGTTTAGTCTCATAATTCACACAATTGAAATTCAAATTCACTAAAAATCCTCAGATTTCATTAGGAATAAATCGTCCTAAAGTACCAGGGAGTTGCCACCCCATAACAGACAATATTACCAACTAATATTCCAACAAGCCACCTCTCTTTTTTATGACCAAAATTGTTCAATTATTTTCTTTAATTGAGAATCAGAGACCACAGGGCAGCTACCTTCATGCGCTTTCCCTCTGTTATTTAATTCTGAATTCCTGGAATCCCTTGGTTAATTTACATTTTGTTTTAAACATTAAATTCAAATGGGAAAAAATAAAAATCTCCTCTCTTCTCACCCTTGATTTTCAGCAGAATAAAAGAAATATCTCTCAGCTAATTCTACTCAAATAATTTCACGATACATTTATTATTCACATAAATCTTATCTACGTTTCTTTCCCTACATTCACATTGTATCAATATGTTCCCGGAATCAAAATTTCTTTTGTAACACATTTTAGCTCAAGCATCGTATGTCATAACATCCACGTAATTAACAAATCTGTTCAACATAATTTGCTTCATTATTTCATAATTTGTCACAATCTTATCTTTTAAATATGACAAACTATCGAGATCTGTTTTGGGGGAGAATGTGATACGGTTCTGTCTCCTGTGGATAGCAGTACCTATAGCGTACTGCAGTTTACCGCCAGAACGAGGGCAACATCGAAGTCTTTTTAAAAGTCCGAACGCACGAATTATTCGGTTTCCATCTCCAGTCCCGGGTAACCTCCTCACGACCTTGGGAGGGCAACTTTGAAGTTCTGCTCCTGAGAGACAGACAAACACGGCGCACAGACTTACCTGATTGGTATGTGTTGCGCGCCCCTCGAAGCATCTGAAATGTTAACTTCAGTCTTCGGGGTCAACATATACTTCCTTCCAATAAATGTTGTGTTATTTTTATAGAAATTTCATACAGACTTAGCCAGCCGCTCAATGCGGTGCTAGGACCTGAATTACTGAACACACTCTCTGCAATTGTGTTGTGTAATTCTGATACACGTAGTCTGATCCGACAATATCATTCTAATCTTAACCTTATTCTAAGAATATGTATATATATATATATATATATATATATATATATATATATATATATATATATATATATATATATATATATATATATATATAACCTAGAAGATACAGATCAGTCAGTACCATCGTAAATGCTTGTCACCATTCATGAACACTTTATCATGATATTCTGATTAAAACATCCACTACATTCGCTAAAATCAACATCAAAGCAAGACAACTAAAACATGCAAAAGCCATGGGCGTCAGATACCTTTCTGAATTTCAAATGACAAGTCTACAACTACCCCCACAAAAGATATAAAGAGAAACATACTGTGTTGAAATTCTGTATTATTTTATTCTTCATCTCTTCAGATCTTGAAATCGATTTAGTGTCATCCATGATAGACGATTTCCTGGAGGCCAGAGAGATCTTGTCCATGATGGAGGTATTAAAGGCAGAGAGAAAGGACCCTTTCCTGCCATCCTGGCTGTGCGAAGCTCCTGGAACCTTTAAGAGTGATGAGCCCTGAAGGGACGACCGACGGCTCTTGAAACCCAAGAATCCTCGGCAGTCTTGACTGGTTTTTGACGTCACGAAGGCCTTAGTTTCTCGGGGGATGTTCAAGCTGCATATCGAGGGCTGCCGGTTCTCCACTTTGAGGAGGGACTGTGGAGAGGGTATTGTCTGTGGAACGAGGAACGGTGTAGAACTCTGGCGCATCGCCGAGTTGAGAAATGGTTTCGAAGTCTTCTGATCGAGTCTGAGGCCGTTTGGCGGTGCCATTGGTGCAAGAATAAGGCCAGATATGGTCCCATAGTTCGGTGTGCTCTGGTCCTTCGTGAGATGAACATTTGGTTGGTCAGACGGAAGACCCAGCTCCACAGTTTCTATCGGAATTTCTCGACCGTCAGGTGTGGGAGACTGTTGCTCTTCACTCGCCATGATGAGATTCTCCTTTGGTGTCTTAAAACACTTAGAACTGACACTGTCACTGCTATCCCTGAACTCGTCTTTCTCCTCGGTGAAATCATTTCTTGATTCTTCACTTTTCTCCTCGCTCTCACTGCTGCCACTATGATATGACTTCTCTATCAGGAAATACCTCGAGCACAGACCGTCTCCAGAAATCACGGTGTCCTTGGGATTTCCCATCAGGTCTCCCCAACTTCTAGTGTGATACAGAGCAAAGGGGGAGGACTCGCTGAGGAAAGAGTCGATTGTGTTGGGGCTACAGAGAGCTTCAACGGAGGCGCAGGAGCGGGTCATCTCTGGGGCGCCACTGATAGTGAAGGGCGGCAGACATGGCCCTATGCGCCTCCTAGATAGAGGGGACCCAGATGATATCATTCCCCTGGTAGACATTTGGGCCTCGGGAAATAAAAGAACAACAAGAAAAGGTTTTTCAAACTGTGCGTAAGTAATTGGTTTATCATAAATCACAGAACTGTTCTCATATTGACCACAACTCATCTATCTTTTCAGGTAATTCACTTCTCTTCATCTTTCAAACTTCAGTGGCAATGATCAGTTTATGTAACACAATCGAAGCTTGCGTCAACTAATCTTGCCCACATACATTTATGCTGTTATTATACAAGAAAGAAAAAAAGAAGATACTTTTACGCACTACAAATATTCCTAGGTGTCGCAGGCTCTGTGGCACTTAAATTAAAAAGATTTTTATTTTGGGTCCTATAAAAAGATTTCATGGTGGTGCTAAACGACGAGTCCGCTTAAGACCACTTCCATTTATCTACAGTTTCTTCTTACAGACGTCTCGCTTTCCCGAGGTAAGAGGTAAAGGAATCTCTGTAGTGTTTTCAGCCATCGGAAAAGTCTTATTGCCCTATGCATATGACTTGCCCTGGACAATTCTAGGAGACTTCATCTGTCAAGAAATAAAAATGTCGGCAGATGTTCCAGAAGGCCACCTCCGCGAGGGAACATTAGTCATAATCATCATCATCATTTTGAGCTGCCGACGTCAATGATGGGTCCACTGGCAGTGTAGGATGTCCTTGAGTTAGCTCAACTCCAGTGGGACACTGGCAGCATGAAGAGATCTGCTACCAGGTGCAGCTGCTTCCAGCAGAGTCCAGAAGCCTGGGCCCCAAGCGACTATCTCGGACGCTTCCTGCAACACCACGCACTCCTGTATCTGATTAAGTCACCAGCTTCATTAAAGAGGCGCCGCCTGCACTTCACCTGATGTCTTCGTTGCTCCAGGAGTGACACACGGCAAACAATTCACAGGTCCGTTACACTGACAAGGTGCGACAGTTTCACATCTTCACACTATGCCGACCACTGGTGGTACTCCTTGGTCAGCCAAGGCTGTGAGGGTTATTGTCATGTCACAGACGACGCACTCGACACACACACACGCACAAACCTCTCCCGCGCCTACTGAATACACAATTCGCACGGCCGTAAACGCCCAGTTTTTAAGTTATGTGCACATCAGAGATACATCTACTTCTTTCATGTTTTCAAGGTCACTTCTTGGTACCACAGGCACACACAGCAGAGTCTATCTCTACCTCACTTTGCATCTCATCCTAACGGCAGGTCCGTGCCTTCTCCAGGGACAACTACAATATTCTCGAGGTTAAACGAGCTAAGTATCACTTCCCTCCCGTGTGTTGGGTCGTTAAGAGACGAGTAATTCAACTTTCCTAATATCTTTCAGCCGGTGTTGACTTTTCACCGGGGCCCCTCTATGCACTGTGTTTCCCGCCGGCATGTATTATGCCTGAGCACACGCCCAGGGACCTCACTAAAGACAGCAGAGGCAAGTGCGCTCAGCTTCCAGAGGAGGTGCAACACCCATGGCCAGAGAGCCTGGCAGCCCGGGGCAGCAGAGCACCCCTGACACGTCTGATTCCCTCTAACAGACGCGGGAGGAGAGCAAATGGGAGACGCGTCTTAGGGAAGCTGCCAACGCATACGTATAAAAGGAGTGTGAATGGCAACTTGAAAACACTTTTTTTTTTTTCTAGTGGAACAGACGAGACCTGCGACGCTGTTGCAATTACAGTGTTGAATATCACGACCCCGGACGCTCACTTGCACCATCGAATGGGAGTACAGGGCCAGCACTTTAAATTCAATATTCTATAGCGAGGGGCGCTTGTGTAGTCACCTGGCCCTCCACTGAACAGAGAACTGAGACAACATTGCCTCCACCTTCAGCAATGGCTAAGGCACTCTGGTAGGCGCCAGGCTGGAGTGAGTGCAGAGATCCTACTGGCACAAGAGCTGGGCCTCGACTGATGGCGCGGGAAGGCGGAACATCCACTCCAACAAAGCCTCTATGTTGACTCCGGCACTTACGCGCCTCTCCACCAGGATTTAGCCAACTCGTCTCCGGAGAGACTTCAGTAGGAGCTTAAAACTCCTCCCCATCCTCTGCCTGCCGCTGCTGCTGCTGCTTCTCGATCTCACGATTTTCCCATTCGCGTAAATAGTCTAATCATGTTCGGGAAAGAACGCAAATGAACGTATGCACGTTGGGCCGTTTGCACTCCTCGCTTCATCGACCATCCGACCAATTACTCCAGACGCGGCGGTCCACGACGCAACCCGCGGCAGGGGCCGTGAAAGCTGATACCCAGATCTGCGTGTGTTTGCCTCCCAGGACCCGGCTTGTTTGCCCGGGCCAACCTGACTTGTTTGTCCTCTTGATCCACGGTAGAGCATTATGGGTCCACCATCCACACATTACTTTCGTCTCTACTGAAGTGTCGAGGATCTGTATCTCTTTCTTCGCTCTTCTCTCCTTCCTTATCCGACAGAGGAAGGAACGCCAGACGTATATAAGCACTCTCCAGCAGCGACGACAAAAAGCAAACAAACTTCGAAACACAAAGTAAATAACGACAGGTTTCTTAATTACAGCGGAGAGGGAGGAAGGCGTCGACGATGTGGCTGAGCCCACGTGTGTGCAGCAGCAGCACCTGTGCCGCCCGCAGTGCCGCCGCCGCCGCCGCCCTGGCCCGGGGTGCCTGCGGGGCCCGCCAACACCCCCCTCCAGGCTCCTGCGCACTCGCCGTCCGCTCCTGGCCATTCCACAGGTCGCCCCCACCACACCACCACATCGTTCCTGCTACTCAGCTGTATTTGAAAAGTAGTATAGGATGTTAATTATGAGGAGACCCGCCACTGCTGATGCTGGCAACCGTCTCCGGGAACTGGGAGCCGGACGGTCGCCCGTCTCGATCACCCGGTAATCCACCGAGCGTCACCTGAAGCGTCGGGCGAGGCGTGAGGGGGGGATATTATAGCCACACCTGCGAGTGAGTATATTTCTCCTGGCCAACTTCCCCCTCCCCCCTGGCGAGTACTGCTAACCCACACAAACACCCCGCAGCGCCAGACTCATCTGTTGGGAGCGCTCCAGTACCGCTAATTCCGATAGCTCTCCAAGGGTCTGGATGATGGGTGACGGCAAGCCCAAGTTGGCAGCTGCTGGCCGGGTGAGGGTGGGGCATCAGGAGGGAGGGAGGGAGGGAGGGAGGAGCGAGGAAGATGAAACGGGGAAGAGGGAGGAAAAGGAGGAGCGGAGCGGAGGAGGGGAAGGAAAGAGGACGCCAAGATGAGGCGAAGGTGATTATGGGTCACTATGAGAAAATTGAGACGTCTGAATTAATTTTCTAGTCATGCGGCGACTTTTTTTTTTTTCTGTGGGAAGAATTCAGCTTCATTTTCCCATGTATCCGATATTCATAATTATCTTAAAAATTCTTAATAACATCAAATTTTCCGACGTACAAAATTCTGGATATTCTAATACTAATAATTTACCCAAGTCATGAATTTTTACATAAATTGCTTTGTACGTTATCAAGAGGCGGGGAGAGAGACTTGCGTCTTACCTGCTGCTGCTGTACACACTGCTGCAGTCTTCCTCATGTGCTATCTTTACACACGGTGGTCGTAACCATGCTTTACAACTCTCCCTCCGTCCTCAGCAGCACAGTAATGCTGTATCGTGGAGCACGTATATGTAATGCTCCATACTGTAACTCAATATGCTGTGGAATGTCTCATAATTACAGTACTGTATCACATGCTGTTACAGTATGTACCTATTCTATGTCCTAATTATTTCTATGCCTCATACCTCGCTTATAAACATAATTGGGCCAAGGTGGAGCTTAACATTAGGGACTCCCTGGTGGAGGTTAACATTAGGGAGGCCTGGTGGAGGTTAACATTAGGTACCCCCTGGAGGAGGTTAACATTAGGGAGGCCTGGTGGAGGTTAACATCAGGGAGCTCTCCTGGTGGAGGCACAGAAGCTGATCATCCACCACCGCTACTCCTCCTCCATCAGCCACAATGTTTGCACTCAGTCTTGGGCCGGGCAGCCAGCCTTTCTTTCCTGCCGGGGTCGAATTTCGCGTAATGCGAATTTCTGGAACAACGGTATCAGACCTCCGGCCGTCCAAAACCTGCTCGAGAACTTAAATCTCTCTCCCTCTCTCTCTCTCTCTTCCTGCCTGTTTTGAATACGAGAGAGAGAGAGAGAGAGAGAGAGAGAGAGAGAGAGAGAGAGAGAGAGAGAGAGAGAGAGAGAGAGAGAGAGAGAGAGAGAGAGAGAATGTTAAGAAACCCAAACAGATCACACGGGTAAAGCGCACCTCACCCCAGACAAACAGAAGACAAGGGCGGGATACAAGGACCACCTCCCTGGAGAGGCCAGGGCCACCTACCCTGCCCGTTATGGCCCAGCAAATCATGGCAGCGGAAATATATCATGGCGAGGGTTACACACGTCATGGGAGCTGAGATGCATTTGGCTACGAGGGAGAAATATTGCCTCCATATATACATATATATATATTTTCAACAAGTATGGAGGAAGGATCATAATAACGAGAGCAGAGGAAAATTTTGGTAAACGAGATAAATCACAATAACCGGGGTAACTCATGGTAAACGGAATAAATCACAGTAAAAGAGGTAAATCATGTTAAGACATAATTCATGGGATAAAGAATGTAAATGATTGTAAACGGGATAATTCAACGTGAACAGAGTAAATCATGGTAAACGGGAGAATCATTGTCAACGGGATAATCGTGGTAAACGGTGTGAACCATGGTAGCTGTCTTTCACCACAGTAAAACATGCAGAAATCTCATGGAGGTAAATCACGGCTATAAAGTCATATTATGAGGAACGTGGAGGACATTCGTGGGTGCTAAACCGTCTCATTCAAGATCGGACGAACAAAAGAGGAAACAAATGTGTAAAAATAAATACGGAAGAGATGACTCGGGGAAGCTGAGACACGACACGAGCCAACAAGACACTGAGGCTGGGTTATGGTGCGTTACGAACAGGATTTTGTGGAGTTCGGAACACAAAAGTGTGACTGAGTGAGTCTGGGATTCGGGAAGCAGGTGTGTGACCGAGTAAGTCTGGAATTCGGGACCCAGGTGTGTGACTGTGCGAGTCTGGGATTCGGGATCCAGGTGAGAGACGTGGTTGGGTCTCCAGTGTCCATCATCCTCTTACCTTTGTTCCTTCTCTCTTATACTGGCTCCCTTACCGTCTTCAAGATCCTTTCTTTACTCCCTCTTTTCTTAAGATAGTATCTCATTGTTCCATTTCCTTGTTCCCTCTTTCCTTACCGCGTCTCGATATACTCTTATTCTCCCTCCATAATTAAGTCTTTCTTAAGATGACGCGATTCGATAGTCTTTGGGTTCCTTCCCTTATTCCATCGTTCTCACAACAGTGTCTTTTTTTAATCAATCGTTCTTCAGTTGTTACCTTAAGAGGCTTCAGTCCTTTTCTTTCTTTCCCTCTTTCTTCGACCTCTGTTCCTATACCGTCGCTACAATTATATTTCTCAAGCTGCTGGTTCTGTGACTTTACCTTCTCCATCTCTTTTCCTTACAGATGAAACTTACTAATAAAAATTCTGTCTTCATCTCCCTCATTTCCATGGTATTTCTCACCACTTGTGTGGACTTATTGTTTATTCAATCGCTTCTTCCATGACTTGCGTTACTCTTTGGTTCCCCATCTTACAAACTGACACAAAAGAAAACGGAAAAAAAGAAAATGGCGAACTGCAAACAAAAAACATCAATAATCCTGTGGAGGTATTTCCCCTAATCTTAACTAGACACTTCGAGTTTATAATCTCGTGTAATATTCCATTGGCGTAGTGAAAATTAGATTGCGGTGTTTTACTGAAGAACATCCACAAGAACGACCCAGAAGCCTAATCTCTAAACTATAGAACGGACACACACACGAAAAGAAACTACCGACCAGTTAACTGTTGAAAATATGACTTCTAAACTTTAAATTCATAAATCCATCTCTACAGCTTTTCTTATGCCATAATCCCACAGGAGACAAATGTTTTACAAGACCACAGGAACAGTATAAAATCTAGACACTGTCAGAACATAGTTCTAGGCCAAAGAACTGCAGTACAGTATCGTCAAAATACAGGAACCGTGATGGTTGTGTTAAAATATGTTAACACCATTTGCTAGCGTAAGTGTGGATGCTGGTGGGATATGCAGATGACACTCTGTTCAGTCCTGGTCTGCAAGTGGGGAGGTAAAAATCTCTTCGTATCTGGGTTACACACTACCGGTGTCGCTTCCCTTCCCTCACCTCGTCCCACGGCACTTTAGCACAGCCGATGTCAGTCATCTTGTCTTAAAAGATTTCGTTCCATGGTAACCAGTTACGGTATGTTTCCTCACCTGCCACCTCTCACATGGATGATAGAGAAGGATATAACATACCAGAGAGCTCGTCTGGGCACACATGACAACTCTCCATTGAAAGATTCATGACTGGTTTACTGTTCTAACGGGAGTCGGACAGGGAGTGTTCTATAACCTCTCTTGTTTAGACCTTGTATGGATGTAGGTACGAGGGAGATATGCCAGAATGATGACACATGCTTAAGATGAAGCTACTGTATCAGACTCAGCAAGTGTTGGCAGCACAAGCCAAAAGGAATACAATCTTGGAAGTCAAGGGAGGGAAAACAAGCAAGGGAAAATCGGAGGCCCTTATAGCTCTCGAGAAGCCCAAGCTGCTTCGTGTAACTTACTTCTTAACAGTCATGATCAGGGGCAGTCTGGACCCTTTAAGTACCTGGGAATTAACATTCATAAGGAGAACACGACCCAGTTTGAGTCGAGATGTATATTCAACAGATTTAACAGAGACCTCGTACTTCTGGGCCAATCTGAGGTGGAGACGAACATTCCCAGGAAAGTTAACACAGTGATATACGTATCAACTCCAACATCTTCCTCGACATGTGAACATGAATCATGGACCCGGAAATGTGATATGAAAGGTCAACTGACGCAGCAAAGATGAAGTTCCTGAGACTGATGACAGGCATGACCTGACTAGACCGCCAATGGAATGATGAAGTGCAGAGTGGACAAAAAGGCAAACCCATACTTTAACTTGGTGGTAAATGGCACTGGTGATGGGCACAGGCAGATGAGAAGGATGGAGGCAACGAGACATCATGAACGAGTTTGAGACGGGATATTACCAGGGGTACTTCAAGCTCGTAGACAGGACTAGAGTAATATATAAATAAAATATCGAAAATAAAAAAAAAATCATACTATACTATATCGTGGGCTCTTGTTTCCACGACAATAAATGAAACGACTCAACTGACCTGAAATCAATTCAGTTTTTTCGAGCCATTATCATGAGGGTAAGCTAATCATCTAAGTTGGTCTGGCTTTACAAGAGGAAGTCTTGAAAAGGTTTGTTGTCTTTGATCACCAGCTGGAGTCAGCTGGCTCACACGAGTCACTGTACCCAAAGCGGCAGCTGGACACGTAAACGAACTGAGACGAGACTTTGAGCAATGGTAGGAAACATTTGGTCTCTACACCGGGCAAGAGACCTTATTATGTAAGCATTTCCAAACCAAACATGTGGGATTTATGGATAAAAACAAAATACAGGCACGTAAGGACATACAAAAACAATCACATACACACCTACAAACACATTGAATACGGACAGCAAACAGATGTCTAAAAAGTTGTACGACTGAGAAATTTCAAGAGCAGTTTCACGAAGGTGAAATTCCCTATCCGTATGAATACAAAAAGTCAAGCACACACACACACACACACACACACACGCACACTATACCTAAGGAGAAGCAGGCGATCGTTAGCATCCGCACACGAGCAGCAGTAACTGCGTTAGTTTGCTTCAGATGACCTTCTACCACAGTAGTCCAGGATGCACACTCCCATAATCAGCCTTGGGAGTTTCGAGGTCACTAAGGTAGTAGTACATGCGGCAGGCATCAACATAAATCGAAAGCTCTCTCTCTGTCTCTCCTGTAAGTTCTGTGAGACTCATCTGGATGTCTTTCAATACAGATAATGCATTTCGTCTTAAGATAGTTATCACTTTATCTAGATAATAATTACGAGCATTATTGGGTAAAAAGTCTTGTTCACTTATATCTTTATCAATACTTCCTCACATAATCTTCAGCAAGTCCTGATCTTCAGCTTCTCTCAGCAGCAGTGAATCGAACAATAAAACTTCGGTAAAACAAGCAAGCCACGCCAGGACCCGTCAGGTCTCCTATCTTGCTGCATCTGGCGTGTCAAGATCCGTGACCTCGGAGCACCAGCCCGCCTGCCGGGGGTGGCATTAAGTCTCGCTCGTCAAGGAAATGCAGGAAACTTAGCGAGGGAGGTTCTCAACGAAGCCCTACCAGTGAATACCAACCAGACACCATCCCCCGCTCTTTCCAAATACAGTCAGTCTTCATAAGCGTTCCCAGTGATATAGGCTTCTTGACACACTACGAAGGTTTTAGGTTTTGTAACCAACTTCAAACTTTATGATTTCCATCAATTAAAAAGCTCTTCCACATTACATTTAATTACAATCTTACAGAAATATCTAATAATCTGTTTTTCTTAAAGAGTTCTCTGAAGTGGCTACAGTATCGTCATGTATTCTAACTAGTGAACGATCTTCTCAGGTCTTCCTTCAGTGGAAGTGGAGGGCGACAAAAATCACAACAATTTTCCTTGACATTCGGGCACGAGAGCCAAGAGGGACGGTGTTCTCAATGCCAAACGTTGGCCCCGTCAGCCTCTCGCGGTTACCATGAGTTACGCACACCTTCTCTGGGTTGCTGCGGCCGGAGAATACATGTATGTTGTAAAGTTCCTCGTGAGTAATGATAAGTGTTGCTTAAAAAGGAACAATGAGGAATAGGTCTATATAAATTCTTAACGGAAACGTATTCCCTGCTTGTCGTAAAAGGCGACTAAAAGGAGAGGGAGCCGGAGGCTGGAAATCCTCCACCACAAGGTCTTACTTTTGCAAAAGAAGAAACAGAGAAGGGGGCTTTGTGAGGATATTCCCTCTAAGGCTTAGTCCTCTGTTCTTAACGCAATCTCGCTAACGCGGGAAATGGCGAATATGTACGAAAAAAGAAGGGGAATGAATATATATATATATATATATATATATATATATATATATATATATATATATATATATATATATATATATATATATATATATCCTAATCTAAGCCAGGTATCTACGCTATCGACTAACCCTCAGGGGAGGATGAACAGCTGGGCTGACCGCTGATCTACTGCAGCAACCAGGAAACCGATGCGCTCGACCCCAGGTGGCTCGTGAATGCTGGCAAAGGCATCTCTCTCTCTCTCTCTCTCTCTCTCTCTCTCTCTCTCTCTCTCTCTCTCTCTCTCTCCTCGTTTATATCTATATCTTTCGTGTATTATAAGAAGGTCAGTGAAAACGTTTTGCAAAGGACGACGAGTTCTGACTCTCTATACATTATGATCTCTTATGACGTCAGCATAATTGCTCGTCTTCCTTCAACCTCGGGATGACCGTCTTACACAAGTCTTCCCACAGCTGGCCACACGATGTCTCAGCAGCTTCCAAGAACTCCTAGCTGTAGTCACACTAGCGACCACGCAGGTGGGACTTCAGGATTCGAAACATGGTCGTCATTTGGTGCCTGGTCTGGAATGTCAGGAGAATGGCTCAGTTGTTCCAAATCTCAGACAAGAGGAGTAACTTGTGTAATACAGGCCTTATGAACCCATGCATTGTCATGAAGCAAGAGCACATTTTTGCCAACATATACCGTCGTTGCTTCTCGTGGCTGAGGAATATTTGATTCAAGCCGACATAAATGTCGCCTGTGGCAGCTGTTCACACAGCTTGTAGTCAATCAACAGAAATCCCTCTGACCTCTCAGAAATACAAGGCCATGATCTCGCCAGCCAAGGGTTGGAACCTCTTGGGCTTCGTAGAAGTCTTGCGTTTCTATTGTATGGATTCCAGCATGGACTCACAGTCCTACTGATGGATGTAGGTCTCATTCCTAGAACCAGAGGGGAGAGACAGGTGGCTACACTGGCTTCATGGTGGCTACACTGACTTCACACAACTCAAAACAGCTCGCGACTTAAGCCTCCTGTGTCGATCCCGAGATCTTGCGTTTCTGGGGATCCATCTAGCTGTGATCTACACATGCCCAAATGCTGAAGGGCGGTGTTCAAAACAATCATGTGAAAATCCTTTTTTTTACCGCAAAGTTTCGTCGATTTTAACCGGCCGATCCGCTATGAACAAGTCCTCAGCTTGGGCCACACTTTCCTCAACGGTGGCAGCTGAAGTGGCATCATGACCGGCAGCGGTCATCCTTAAGATATTCACAGCCATATTTGAACTCTTTATCCCACCTTGTTACTGTGACGTGTGGCGGGCACCAGCACAGTGTACCACCACAGGCTGATGGATAGTCTTCGGAAAGACGTCTATCATCTTGAATAAGAGCTGTGTCACACTCATGTTCAAGTCTGAGAACATAGATAATCTTTTTCATATTCTAAAAAGCCAGCTGGTCTACAATCGTGAGGAACCACTTTTGAACTGCATCATACCACTACTCAAACTTAAGTATGACGTCTTCATCAGGTATTTCATTATTTACATCCTTTCAGCCACTGTCATAATACTAACCAATATCCTTGTTTACATCTTACCGACAAATTTTTCGCTCGATTTCATGTTATTTCCTCTGGTTGTTCCATCCTTGCATCTTTCGAACAAATGTTCATTGTTTACGTCATCAAACTGGTTTAGAAAGGGTGATCAAGCCACCCCATAATCTTCTCTCTTCCATGGAGGACGAATTCATGACCTCTAACCTCTCACTGCAGCTCAGCTCTCTTAATCCTGGTAATATATTTGTTGTCCTCCCCTGAACTTTTCCAATTAGTTCTCTATGTCTTTATGTGGCGAACAAACTTGAGGAGCATATTCTACTTCTGGCCTCGTGTAGGACGTGAGGAGGTTACTGAACATTTCCTTTCCATGCACGTGAATGCATTCTAATATTGGCCAGCGGACAGTTTCTATCTTTAATAGTTCTTTTTAAGAGAAGCTCTGGCACAGGTTACGTGTAATGTCGACTACCAAGTCCCACACAGAGAGATTCTGCAACTTACCGTGTTATATAATATTCGTATCGAGGCTTTCTCTCACTGTGGCCCATCCTCATTACTGTACACTCAGGCTGAATTTAGTCAACCATGTATCAGACGAATTTGGGGGCTGTCTGGAACCACCTGTGTGGTGATGCAACCCTCCTCACCACTTACTTTCCTTATGACCTTAGCTCCATTCACAGACATATTCACATGCGAGTCCACTCCCTCTGGCAACTCCATTAACACAGACCAGAAAGATCAGTCGATCCCAAGACTGAACCCTGCGGCACTCCTCTGTGACCCAAACCCATTCTGAGAAAGTTTCTCTGATGCAAGTCCTCTGTTCCCTCCCTTGATGATAATTTTCTGGCCGTGGAAGGAGTCTTCCCTTCCCCCTTATTCCTACCTCAAGGACCTGGTGATTGTGTCTCTCTGTGTGTGATTACTTCTTGTGTGTTATGGAGAGATAGATTTACGATTGTGTTGCCTGGTTTCTCGACTCTTCATATATGTACCGTGTCTTTACTCGTAGGCGTATCACACACACACACACACAAACACACACACACACACACACACACACACCAGTTTAAGCCAGGTACCCATTCATCGACCAGCTTGAGAAGAAGATGAGCAACTGGGTTAGTTGTAGGCCAGTTGCAACGCTCAGGATTCGAACCCATGAGGGCCCGTGCTGACTTATGGTCAGTAACGCTAACCACTTATACTCAAATATATATATATATATATATATATATACATGACTCCTCCTGCTGGCAGTTACATCACGAGTGGAAACTCACCTTCAGCAAAGGTACATCGATGTTAGCGGACGACGTAAGTACTGTCCTGTGAAGGATCTTTTCATTCCTGGGGTCTATCATGTCCCTCTCTCAGAGTGACGTGCACCCTCTAAGATACACGAGGAGCTCCATAAAAGGCGTCTTGAGGTTACATATACATACATACATACATATATATATATATATATATATATATATATATATATATATATATATATATATATATATATATATATATATATGACCGCTAGAAAATGGATGTGAGCGGGTGTGGCCTTTCTTCGTCTGTTCATGCCACTATCTCGTGGACGCGGGAACCGACTCAAGTACGAATACGTGTGTGTGTGTATACATATATATATATATATATATATATATATATATATATATATATATATATATATATATATATATATATATGCGCAACTGGTGTCATCACGCCTCGAGAGGAGATAGGAGGATGGCATCAAACAGGAGAATAAAGACTAGCAAATGCTGAACAACAAACCAACCAACATGTACTACAGGACACTCATACACTATGTGCTGGTGGCCTGACACCCTCGGAGTCCTGGCCAAGATGCTACACAGAGGCTGCACCAGGCGTTGTGTGAGTGAGAAAACTCCTGTGGGAAGTAGGTGTACAGATTGTGTATTAACTTCAAACATCATGTAAACATTATCTTATAAGATGCTAAACTAAAAGCACATAAACTGGTCCCTAGAACATCAAGTGTTAAACTCTGTTAGTCAAAGGTTATGTATTTAATTACAGATTTAGGCTTTTCTTTTATTACCTAAGAGAAAAAAAATACTTATATGTTCATGAAGACTAGCTATGAGCACAGCTCTATCAAATACTCTGTTTATATGTAACAGTTTAGGGTAATTTAAGTACTAAGCTCTTACTTCTATTTTCTTAAGATTATCTAAAATTACAATATTTCACTGTACTAGCAGCAGAGACAGAGAATTACATGATGCAATTACAGGCTATCTCACACGATGACATATCTAACACAATTTCATGGTTCCAATAAACTTTCTTACGAATAAGTTAAAAAAGTTACGGTCGTCTAAACATAACACATGCGCTCTAACTAGTTAAGCAGCTGCGACAAGTTGAAAAGGGAAGCGGACAAAGCGAGCAGAAGCGAGCACTGGGTGCGAGCAAGCAACCACTGAAGCAGGTAGAAAGCAGGCAGAATCTTGGCGTGCACGGGATAGCAGGAGCCCAAACCGACCACCCGGTCTCACACAGGCGGAGGGAGCCGAGAGAACCGTCTGACAGGGTCGTGAGAGTCTGTCAGGAGGTCCATCATAGCGGGCTCGATATGTGCTGGCACAGGAACAGGTCTCTTCTAACACTGCCCTGAACGTGGGAGACTCCTACATGCATGGGACAGACACAAACATACAGACACACAGGTGAAAACCAGACATGAGAGAAAGACTTCTACAGACCTGAGAGAAGTGCTCTCGCAATCTTAGTCACTAGGTAAGGAACGAGAGACCCCAGGCCAGTACTGGTGCATCATGCTTAGTAGTTTCGAGTGAGGTAAAGGAGGTACTTAGGGCACAGTGAGATGCAGTCACCTAGACCAGCTATCTGTTCTTCAAATGCTGCACTGCACGGGTCAGTGTCGTGGGGGTCTAGACCAAGGGGTAAAACTGTCACAATTTACCTAGATGGCTTTACAGGAGGAGAGGATATACATGACCGGAGGGCCACTGGTTCTAGAGAAAATATGGATGCTTGTGTGGGATTCTGAGCCACATATGATAATCCAGTAAGACTAATGTTCCACTGGAAACAGAGTCAAACAAAATTCTTACTTGGATCTTTGTCTTGCGGCTCAAAATCTATATTACTTAAAAACCTTAAGATGGGGATATAACTTTTCTATCGTACACTAGTGGGAATAGAGGGGCTCCAGGGACGCGCGCTCAATGAATGCAGAAAATCAGTGTACAATTCAGTGATAATTCTAAGAAATAATGTTGGAGGATGCATGAAGAAGCATTGAATTCAAATTCATTCATGTCCTGCCATGTTTCAGATAAGATAAGCATATTCTCTCCAACCTTTTTATCAGACTGTTCATCCCCTGAGTTCAGCGTATTACTGTGGACCTGTAAAGAGAACGGAGGTTTAGGGCAGTCTGCGGGGAAAGCGCACAACACCCGACCTGGTGAAATGAGGACCCTCTTGTAGGAGGAGGTTTGGCCCTGGATCGAAAGACACATATACCTTGGCACTTTACGAAGTCCAACTGGAGCGCACAGCATTGCTGGCACTGCCTGGTAACAATATGTGAAGGAAGATAATGGCGCAGATGGTCATTACTATAATTATCATCATGATTAATATAATTTCTTTTTTTGTATCGTTTTGGCCAAAACTCCTCCCCCGAGTTCAAGATGACCTTTTAGCTTCTGCCACTGCTAAGTTAGTCATTAAAGTACAACAAAACTACACTACTATGTATACAACAATTAACTGGTACATACAGTCATGATAACAGCAGGCACAAAAATACTATACATAATACACATCAAATATTGAACTGTTCAGAGTCAACCTATAAGTGAGAAGGGAACTTCTGCCCCTCCGTCCCTACAACTGCCTCCCCAGCAGCACAGGATTCAGGCCAAAGTGGGTGTAATCGCTTGCACATTATAATGGTAATCTACCGCGACACAGGTACCTGATCACCTTCACAGAAATGAGTCTAAATCGAATATTATACATCCTCCAAAGTACAAAACTTTATCTTATTCGAATCAGTTAAATATTCTTTTAACGTTATATGTTTTATGTCAATATATACTTACTGAATATATGTGCTGAAATGCTAGGAGAAATATTAAGAATTAAACGAATCATGATGTACAAGTGACGATGATGGCTTTGTATGTTTACATTCTTGTACAAGCTGAGGAATGTCCTCTTGGTAGAGTGGACCTCTATCGTCAGCCAGTTGAGTACTACGCAACGCATTACCCACGGCCAGTTGCTAAATACGTACTTGATCAAGATCTAGACCAATTTTACTCGCAATGAAATCAAAATGGCTTAAATGAAGTTAAGACTCACAAAGAATTGATAAAATGGTGCCAGAAATCTTATAACGGGTTTGAAGACTTACAAAATTACCGACATGAAAGTAATCGTTTACGTGAATTGTCTTCAGCGGCCAGGAGTTTCAGAAGATACCCGACCTCTGGGAAGGTACTGAAGGGGCAGGAGTACCCTGTCCAGCCTGTCACTTGATAACCGTTGACTGGAAGATCTGTAGAGACCATACAGTCTTCCAGCAGAGGCTGTTGACTGGAAGATCTGTAGAGACCGTACAGTCTTCTAGCAGCGGCTGTTGACTGGAAGATCTGTAGAGACCATACAGTCTTCCAGCAGCGGCTGTTGAGTGGAAGATCTGTGGAGACCATACAGTCTTCCAGCAGCGGCTGTTGACTGGAAGATCTGTAGAGACCATACAATCTTCCAGCAGCGGCTGTTGACCGGATGATCTGTGGAGACCATACAGTCTTCCAGTTGCAATTGTGACGCACTGGACGGCACAAGGTTAAGACTCTATTCATGTTGATAAAAAAAGGAGGGCATAAGAGCAGATAACTATAAGGGCTAAATGCATAAAGATAATGGATGGCAGGGATGAACCACTGATGAAGATGGCAGACAAGCGAGTGTGATAAATATAAGAGAGATAATGATGAATGGCAGGATGGTACATGATGAAGATGTGGCAAGTGTAGCATTTGCTGATCAGAGTTAGGAACACACACACACACACACATATATATATATATATATATATATATATATATATATATATTGACACACAGCAAGGCAACATACACACAATGAGGTGAGAGACAGTAGACTATACAGATTATGATCATCATAACATGTTGATTAATCTAGATAACAGGTAAAGAAGCATGGTTATCCCTACGATACTGGAACAATAACACACAACAGATAACCGAGAAAAAAAAAAAAGAGGAGAGCCTAATGATGTAAACATATGAAGTGAGGAGCGTGATACAGAGGGTAGGCTAAATTACAGGATGAACTACAGCGTCTATATCCGTGATAGCAGCACGTTGTACCTCGCGATGCAGGAATATCGAAGTAAAGGGTAAATTGCAGACGTACCGTCTACAGGCAGACTTTCTACACTTACGGATATGCAAAGATATCCCCCTGAAATTAAGCCATTATTTCATTCAGGTCCTAAAGTTGAAATCTACAAAATTGCAATTTTGAAGTAATTTTTCACTTTTTGTTCCTAAATTATCAATTACGTAAATCTCAGACTTGCTAACACTTTCTCTTTACCCGTTGAGCCAGACTCGGACGAACTCTACACAAAACATTGTTGGAAGGCGCGTTGCAGTTACGGTACAATGGGAAGTTCAGTGCCAGGCTACGTATGGTAACGAGTCAACAGAGCACGGTAGTTTTAAACCAGGCTACGCATGTTAACTAGTCAACCGAGTACGGTCATCATGACACAGAGATCGGCAGTTACTCTCCTGTTACACCATATAGTCACGGTGTGCAGAGTAACCTGGTCAAGGTAACAGCCTCACCAACGAAGAGCTCACGGGAAGGATCGCCATCCTGGTCTCCTGTCTGCTGGGACTGTTCGAACGCTATACCACGGGAGTATTGCAGTACTTGGGGAATCGATCCTTTGGAAGTGTATGATACCAACCATACCTGGCTTCGTAACCGGAAAAATGCGTTATACAGTGTTACATATGGCATACGATAAGGGGGGAAAATATTACCGAATTCAGCTTAATAGTCGAACATGTTAAGTTATTCGAAGAAAAAAATAATAACTGAACACTCCACAGCAGGACAAGCGCCTGTGTGTAGACAAAAAAAAAAAAAAAAAAGGTGAAAATACCGCACGGAAAATATGACTATCTTCAGTACTTAACCATATACCAGACACATATATACTGATCCAATCATCTTCTACATAATTCCGACAGGAGGAGTCGGGGTCAGCCAGCCATCTTCAGTACACATACCCACACGAGTATTTGTGTTCTCTGTTCCTTTATTCTGAAGAGATACTGACGAAGATCTGGTAGACTATTCAATACCAACATATTGTCTCCTTTTAGAGTTACCAACGACGGCTAACTCAACCTCCGACCTTCATCTTTTCAAACCATTGAAATTTAGCGTCAGTATCTATCCATATATATATATATATATATATATATATATATATATATATATATATATATATATATATACAAATTTCAAGATGATTCTTATACTAAAAATTCAAAAATATACATCGTTCGCTTAGAAGTAAAGATTATCTTAGAAATTACGAGGGAAAAACCGCTATTAACGACATCGTTTGTATCGTGAAAACTTATGACACGATATCGATAAAGTAGGCAACATGAGGCACACAATGTAGGACCTTTACAGCAAGACTGGTAATTAAACACGAACGAACAAAACTGAGGGAAAGACGAAGAGGTACGTAAACTGATGATGAAGTCTGATGGCCGAAGGCAAAGGCGGCAGCAGCAGAGACATCAATATTAGATACATGGTGTCCTCAGCAGCAGTAGCAGGAACAAACATGGTGTCCTCGGCAGCACTAGCAGTATCAGACAGTGTCCTGAGGAGCAGCAGCAGCATTCGTTACAAGGTTTCCTCGACAGCAGCAACATTGTTCAGAAGGTGTCCCTAGTAGCAGGATCATGTGTCCATAACAGCAGTACCAGCAGCAGGAGTATCTGTGGACACAATAAATCACCAACACCAGCAGAAGTAACACCAGGAGCAGGAGCAGTAGGTCCAGCCAACCAGCAGGGAGTATAGAGTATAGCAGCAGGTGTGACGTCATTGCAGCAGCAGTGGTGCTAATGGGGCTTCCTTCTCTCGCTCTCTCTCCCCTACCTCACCTCTATACTCGTCTCGCCCTACCAGCCCCACCCAGACCTGCCCCAGTTCCTATAAGGGTCACACACTACACACTGAACCTTCTCGCATAACCTAGATAATCTTGTCAAAGGTATATATATATATATATATATATATATATATATATATATATATATATATATATATATATATATATATATACATTCCTAACCGTACGGCTTACGTGAAACAATATCAAACATCCACCTCAATAAGACAGTTGAAATAAATAAATCAAAACCACAGTGCATCTTTAAAAGCCGTAACACACTTCTCACACGGGCGGGCGACACCCACCCTCCCTCCTCAGGAACGTTAAGCAGCACTACTGACGGGGAACCAACACAATTGACACCTGCAACAATATTCACCAGTAGACATCAGCTCACGTACCTCCAGCAACACTCCACGTGTAAGGAAACACAAATTCCCAAGCACTTACAATACCAGCCCCCCCTCACCTCCAGATTCCATCAACACAAACAACACTCAATCTTCATGAGGCATGGAACGCAGGTCATGTGTGTGGCACAGTCCCACTTATCGATCACACAGCATCATGAAACACAACCTCCCAGGCCAGGAGTATACGAGCTGGAAAATATCCAGATAGATAATGAAGCATATCTCAATCCTATCTGTGTTTTCAACACCCTGTTTGATGTCACTTCGAGAGCGTTACATCTTTAACATAATATAAATCATGATAATCACATTACCTATATTCCATCACGAATTAAAATTGTACGAGTTACAATTGTATCTTAAAGTTCAACGGAATACATAACCAACATAATCGTAAACTTTGGTGTATCAATACTTGACTAACACAACTATGCAACTTCAATCTACTTGCATCTCTATAATTCTGGGAGAATTATTACACTGCCCAGAGTGTTACCTATTTCCATTCTACACTGTGACACCATCAATCAACGTCAGAGGAACCATTATCTGACGTAAGCAAGCCGGCACGGCATCAGGAAGGCCCCCAACCGTGTACTAATGAGCAAAGTCTCACACCTCACGTGTTATTGTGAACTTAAGAAGATTAGACCAGAGTAATGTGACTCCCTCTCTGACGTAACCCAGGAATACAGTCCAGCATATTCTCTCTCTCTCTCTCTCTCTCTCTCTCTCTCTCTCTCTCTCTCTCTCTCTCTCTCTCTCTCTCTCTCTCATCTACACAAACACTAATTAGTGGCACCAGCATGTCTATGGCCTCCTCCCACCTCGTGCTGGCACATACAGCTCTCCATGGCACTACCTGGACCTACAGTCACCTCGGTTATATAACCGTGGTACTGAACCTTACCGGCGAAGTCTTATATATGTACATATAGAAATTTCATCATGATTAGACCAGCCACTTTTGTAGGGCTCCAGCAGCTTCGAAGCTTCACTCCATATTACTGCAGCGAGGACATGATGGACTCATTTAGAAGGACAAAAGTTTCTCGACGAGGCTGAACTCCTCTTTGTCCAGTGACGATGAGGGACAAGGATGCAGTCTGTTGTGGATAAGAGGGCTTGGGAAGCGAGTCAGTTGTTGTTCGCTGATGATACAGCGCTGGTGGCTGATTCGGGTGAGAAACTGCAGAAGATGGTGACTGAGTTTGGTAAAGTGTGTGAAAGAAAAAAGCTGAGAGTAAATGTGAATAAAGCAAGGTTATGAGGTTCAGTAGGGTTGAGGAACAAGTAAATTGCGAGGTAAGTTTGAATGGTGAAAAACTGGAGGAAGTGAATTGTTTTAGATATCTGGGAGTGGATAGAGTAGCGGATGGAACCACGTGATTGTCTTGGACAATCATGTGTTTACCAAATGGCGTTCTAGCTACGTCTCTTCGTTGTATATCAGCTGACTTATAATTTTTTCTTGTATCTCCCATGATGTGATCATTACACGAAAGTGCACTTGGGAACTTATCGTGAATATACTTGATCACGCACAAAACTGTGATCCTTTCCAACATGGATTCCACACGGCTCTTCTATTACTTCTCTACAAGCTGTCCTGGACTTTCTCCTTTCGTTACTGCTTTCTCCAAATCGTCAATCAAGACCCACCAACTGAAGTTACGATTTGGATTCTTTAGGAAATGCCTTGATGAACAAGTGATGCCAAGATCTGTCCTGCCCCAGCGATTGTTGCAGCTGTCTGGTCAACCATTTGACGAATTCCAAAAAATCTTAAATATATATATATATATATATATATATATATATATATATATATATATATATATATATATATGTATGAAATATTTAGGTGGCTACATAGGTTTCCATTACTCGCAACAATATACATCTGAAGGGGGAAAATGTTCAGTGTTTCATGGATATAATAACATGATGGATACAGTAAGACAGGGCAGTAGGCCACTGCGAATAATTACAGAGCGTTTTAAATATCCAGGTTGCATATTCATCATAGGTTTTTCCCCCCCTTTACGGTCGAAACAAAATATCCATGAAATATACTCGCCGTGGATGCAGTTTCAGCTCACCTGAACGAAATATTCATGAAACATATTCGTGGCAGATGACATTTCAGCTGGCTTAAAGAGAAGGTACATGAAGCAGAGCCATGAGAGGGGTCTTGCTCAAGCATAGTCGATCAACGAGAAATACAACAAATACTACGAACCATTAATCATTAGTCTCTGGTCCATTTATCAACTTACAAGCACACGACACTAGACGAGATATATTTGTTTATTGCAATTTCATTTTTCACTGGATGAATAATCTAGAGCACAGCGAGACATTTCCTCTATAGCTGCACATATGGTATACAGAAGGACATCTTGCTATACTGCAGGTTATTTGCTACACAGCTATACTGTAACACTGCTTGAGCGTGATGTTAACTCTGGACAGTAATGCTAACCATGAATTTTGGCTCCAGTTTTCTGATATTCTTCTAGAGCACTTCATCAACAATAAAGCACAAACAATATATATATATATATATATATATATATATATATATATATATATATATATCATACTCTCGCTGTTTTCCGCTTTAGTGAGGTAGCGCCAGGAATAGACGAATATAGGCTGCATTCGCTCACACGAGTGGACGGTGCCTGACTGAGTAATAATGTTGGCCATGAGTGGACATTACCTCACAATCAGTGACAACGTTGGTCATGAGTGGACATTACCTCACAATCAGTGACAACGTTGGTCATGAGTGGACACCACCTCACAATCAGTGACAACGTTGGTCATGAGTGGACATTACCTCACAATCAGTGACAACGCTGATCATGAGACATAAGTAGAGTTATGTCAAAATTAGAAAGAATGACCAATTATAATACAGGTAGGAGTAAAAACTGGAAACACTGATGCCCTCGTAAAGCATGGACCAATATAACATGGTCTATACTAGACGGGCCTTTGTACCCGTTACTACAATTACAATCTGTTTATAAATCACTGCCAAACAGAATAACAAAAATGTGCAGTTTTGTAAACCAACAATAAACCTTTGTTATCATGCAAGCGGCTTTTGTAGTTTATATTTGTGCAAACCATTGAGGTTGTTTGAACCAGACTCTTTAATATTACCACTATGGTTCTGGGTCAACTCTGTTGCTCATACACTCTTCTAAAACAACGCATTAAATATGTCATTTACTGTACAACATTCGAAACATTTCTCATTTTTCAAACGTACAACAAGAGATAGTTAACCGCAGTGCACAAATCCCGTAGACTTTATCATACCATTATGATTTCCCAGGCAATTAGGTTACACACCCCCACAATTATATATATATATATATATATATATATATATATATATATATATATATATATATATATATATATATATATATATATATCAAAAGAATCTGTTATTCGTGTCCTAATCTAGCAGGTTTATTCGTTCTACAAGTGTGCATTACTGCAAGAATTACGAGTCTTGTAAACACTGGTCAAAAATCATGAGGATACAGAGGAACGCCGCAGGTACAGAACGTTAAATTCTCATGTCATATTCATAAAGACTTTAACGACGTCTGACGTGTTCCATTTCATCACTTGTGCCAGACAGTACGACCCTTCGCCATAACGACCTGACTTTTCTTCTGGCCTTTAAGAATCGGGTTTAATGCCTGGCCACCACACACATATGGGTCGTGTCGTCGTGCTCACTGGGTTAATTAGGACTTACATAAATATCGACTTTAATTTGGTGGACCATTTCATCATGCACGCATACTGCTCGTCAACATCTGTATGGCTGCGCGTGGATCAGGTGGGCGCACATTGACCACGGTGGGTCAGTGGGGCGTCGTCAGTCTTAGAGAAATATTGAAATTATTTAAAGGTTTCGAATTCTTAATGCTTAATAGCCCAGGACACGCTACCATAACGATAACTGTATAGTAAGGGCACAATACCAGTATGGACATAATATGACTACCAGTTAAAGAAAATGAAAATTAAATCCATATATATATACATATATATATATATATATATATATATATATATATATATATATATATATATATATATATGTTTCCTTGCGCTACCTCGCAAACGCGGGAGACAGCGACAAAGCAAAAAAAAAAAAAATATATATATATATATATTATATATATATATATATATATATATATATACAAACATATAATGCAAGCCGATTTTCGTATGGTCACACAGGAGAAAATTTCCACTGGTGTCTCAGTTTTCAATTGACGTCATGAAATCGCATCTTTCATTCAACACGACAGTTCTGGCACACAGCGCTCACTACCATAAATCATCTCTCACGTTTTCTTTCGTCTGATGTAAAGCGTAAAGTACAGTGTAACTGGCCTCCTTTAAGCCTCCCTTATCCCGGCCAAGCCCCTAGCTACGACCCTGTTTTAAATTCCTCGCACTTTTCAACACCTTCGTCGGTCGGTCGGCCAGCCAACCAAACCAGCACAGTGTGCAGCCCCAAAAGGGGTGGAAACCTTGTTCAGCAACACCGCTATCACCGGGCGAGGGCGGGGGGCCATCAAGCCGAGGCCGCCGCTGCAAGGCAGGCGAAGCCCCGCTGGTGCAGGCCACGGCTCCCGGGGGAGGCGGCAGCCCGGCCTCAATGAGAGGGCTTCCCGGCACAACAGACGGGCCTATAATCCCCGTGTGCCCCACCAAACGCTGCCGTACGCACGAACACTGACACCGACTCCCGTCTAGTAACTCTGTGAGGCAACCGTCTTACAACATAAAAACTGGATGTCTGTCATTAATACACGAACATATACATCTAATGTGTCCCATTTTCTAATCGTATCCCTAAAATTATCTTCGTATTATATTCCAATATCAATGTAAACGTGAGAAGATTAAAGAATAGCACAGTTTTTCTAATACCAAACGAAGACTCATTAGTCAAACCTTCTTATGAAAAACTGAAAGAAATCCCGAAAGACAATATAACGGTGCGTTAATAATATATAAAGTCTTTCACGACGCTAATACTATGAATTTCCTGCTTAACACAAGAACCAAGTTTATGCAAAGTCTACACCAGTACAAAACAATGAAACATTTAAAAAAAAAATTTCCCAACCGACACCAGAAATGGTGGCTCGGCAGAGACAATCGATGAGGCAGATATTCATACTGTAACAAAATATCCTGGCATATACGACTTGTCTCTCACACTGCCACAGAAAACTATCCAACTCACTATCAAATGTCTACCCTTCGCTACCCCTCCATGGCTGCGACCCACAGACGGTAACCCCCGACTTGAGCACGGCGATACGAACCCTTCAGTATCATAACGTGGCCATTATGGTCCAAGGTAGCACCGTTCTGCTTAGGGTAGTGTGGTCATGCTCCCGGGGTCGTGACGTCGTGCTCACGGGGTTAAGAAATCTCCAGATGGAATGGCATCCGGGGCCTCTTGTGTGCCATTTGGCTGTTCCAGATACCGCGGCGACAAAATAAACGACCAGGCTGGCTGGCAGAGGTGTGATTCTAGCCATTCCTCACTGTCACAAGGGCGCGAGGTTCACGTGCTGCCCTAGATGGCGTTAGCCTTAATAATGAATAGGTTTACTGGTTTCAACTGGTTTACCAAGGCACACCCAGCGTCATCATTGAAGTCCAGTTCTACACCGTGTGTATTTGATTTATTCCAGCGAGATCGACTAATGAGACGAGATCAATTTCCCTTTGTAGATGACTCAATACACCCAACTATTCAGTAATAAATCATAACGGTAGCGTCGACGGAGCTCCTAATTATATTCCCTTCCACCACAATCATCTGAATCATCTTGGTCATCATCATTACTACCCTCATTACCACCTTAGTTCATCATCATTACGGTCATCCTCCTCCTCGCTCTTCACAATCTCTTTAAATACAGATACCATCGTAAATACAAGTTCGTGCTTGAAATAAGTATATAACTTACCATGATTATTTCAAGGGGGTCATGTTTAGTGTTCCTAAAGTGGCATGGTGGGAGGAGAGCTGTGAGGCAGCGTATAAAGAGCATGTGACGGGAGGAAGAGCTGTGGGAGCAGTGTGTATACAGCAAGTGTGAGAAATGGGAAGAAAACTGCGGGGGTAGAGTTCACATAACACAAGGCCAACCATTCCATCTCCTGGAAACGTCTTAAACATCCTCACCCAGGCCACCAGGGCGCCGAGAATATATTCTGACCATAATTTCTTTCAGAGTCTAACTTTAAATATAATCCCTAACAAAACACGTGAGTGTTGCTTGAACAAAACAGGGTGTGGATCAGATGAAAGTCACTAAGCAAAAATATAATAATTTTTAATGCATTAACTGATATATTAATAAATAATAATAATAATAACATCCACAATAATCAAGTAATCAAACATTGCGAGTACAGGTGATCAAATAACGATGCTCAACAATGTTAAGTCAAAATAATAAGCAAACTAAGTTCCTTAAAAAATGAACCACATTTCATACATTATATATATATATATATATATATATATATATATATATATATATATATATATATATATATATATATATATCACATCTTTTCATTCAGTAAATATCCGTACTGATGATATGTTTGTCTTTTATTTTAAAGGTATTCACAGTCTTTGCACTAACAACGTTTTACGGTAACTTTTCCAGAGTTCATCGGTTCTATTTGCAAAGACATTTTTCCCAATCTTTTTTTATTGCATCTTTTAGCTTTAAGTTTGCCTCCGTTCGTTCTACAAACTGTATTGCTTTCTGGCTCAAAAAGATCCTCACGATTCATACTGTCGACTTCATTTAGAATTCTGAAGACTTTTATCAAGTAATCACGAAGTCTACGCTTTCTGAGAAAGAGAGAGAAAGAGAAAGAGATAAAAAGAGAACTCTTTCCCATGTCGCTTGCAATTCCATCTGAAAAAGAACGGGGATACAATTTACATAGCGTAGTTAATTCGCCTCCATTCAAAACGTGTATGCATTTGAATATTAAACCAATTTACTGAATCGAACGAAAATAAAATGTCATGGAGAGTGAATGAACGGTAAATTAAACAGAAGTATTGCCGGCCGGCACCGAAGGCGACGGAGGGAGCCATCTGGCGGGCGGCCGGGAGGTTGACACAGGTCCTGAGGTAAACAAGAGAAGCGCAGGAATGTCTTATGTCCTGTACCAGACGCTTGCCAGGATATGTTGGGTTCCTTGATCACGCTGGAGAAGATGCTGGTGCTGGGAGAGAGAGAGAGAGAGAGAGAGAGAGAGAGAGAGAGAGAGAGAGAGAGAGAGAGAGAGAGAGAGAGAGAGAGAGACTATGTGGTGGCGGCAAGACTGAACCACTGATAAGTCACATAACCCCAGCAACAATTTACTATCATACTACCTATTGCTTTTACCTGACAAATCATCTTCAAGAGTACCGAAAATGGAGCAAGATGTGTCAATATACTCTCCAAATCACCATCCTAAACATATATAGATACTATAAAAACCTCAATATCTCAGAAATATATCTCTCTTATTTTGGCCCCGCCAGCACCGTGCATCAGCAGCCTTCGTTTTCTGTGACGCTTCCGTGAACATAAAAATTTCCCCTTCAGGCCTGACTCCTACAATGAAATATCATCTCGTACTACTTTATGGCCCACAAAATTTTCACGATCCACACAGCGAATTTCAAACTAAACCGAGAGCGAAAATCATGAATCTTGTATGTGTACTGACACGTACAGATAGGCAGACAGACGGACTGACAGGTAGGTAAACAGACATTGTATATCCCTGTGGATAGGGAAGAAAAATACTTCCCGCGTATTCCCTGCGTGTCGTAGACGACGACTAAAAGGGGTGGGAGCCGGGGGCTGGAAATCCTATCCTCCAAAGTTTACTTTTCCAAAAGAGGGAACAGAGAAGGGGACCAAGTGAGGATATTCCCTCTAAGGCTCAGTCCTCTGATCTTGACACTACTTTACTAACGCAGGAAGTGGCGAATATGTATGATTCTTTTTTTCAGGCAAAGAACCAAAATCATGGATATTCAGGAAAATGTCATTAAACACATTAAAAGCTAAACAAGAATATTCGTTTACTAAACAAACTCATACGTAGATCAACAAGCTACTACTTATGGCTCGTAGGTCGTGGTTGTTGCTTGTACCTGTGGTCCATCACAAGGGGTCATTATATACCCTGAGGGTATACGTGGTACAGTGCACTACGGTACACCACAGAACGTATGCTCGTAAGCATCTTTTTTCCGCAAGACCACTGTGTGTGTGTGTGTGTGTGTGTGTGTGTGTGTGTATAGGCCTCTCAGTGCATGTCTGCACTCTTCTGCTGCTTTTAGCACATCAGCTTTATGATTCTCCAGAGGGTGGCCTCTTGGCACACATAAACACATCTTAATACTCCACTCCATTCTTACCAACTGTACGCTATCTTTCCTGCATTCACGAAACATATCTACACTACATCACTACAAAATATGTAGAGGTTACTCACCCATTTGCGCAGGAGTACATCACGATGAATTTCCTCTATATAAAATGCGTGAGTTCTACGACAAACTACGGCAGTACTGACAGCAACAGCTTACAAGATACCCATCATTAGTTCTCTCTACCGAAATTTACCAGTGCAGACTTATGCAACACCCTGTAGACCTGCAGTTACTGTAGATCAAGAAGTGACTGAGCAACATCAATGATCTCTGCTAGACCCCAGTGTGACAGGAAGAACAGTGTGTAATCATGCTCATCTGTCCATCCACTAGGATGGCGAGGCTATCAAACGCCCAGCCATGACCTAATGTTGGAACCTATGCTAAGTCTCGACTAGTCTCTGGTTGTCCAGTATACTGAGCGTATGGCTCACTGCCCCTGGACCAACCTCCAATCGTTCACCTTGCCCAGCACCAAGAAATGTAACAATGTCAAGATAATGGCAACCGTGGGCAATGCTACCCAAGGGTAACTATCGTCGAGTGTGTTCCATCAGTAAGAGGGAATCACAACATTCGCTCCCAGCAGGATAGTAATTACCGACTTGGTCACACAAGTGCCGCCATTATGCAAAGGTCACGCACATAAGTGACGGCTGAAAAAAAAAAACATGACCAATGGTCCAAAACGTCTCACGTGGAGAAAGTGATTATTTTCACATTCATCTCCAAACCGTCTGGCAACATCTGGAATCTAAAAGTAAACATCCTTAACCCACTGAGCACGTTGGCAAGACTCTGGGTTTGATGAAGTGGCTCTTGACCTCACCCTTACTAATCAGGTCAACTACCAGGCTATCATAACCAAGGGTCGCAGCGTCGTTGTACAAGGGTGGCACACACATGATCAAGGATCGCACCGTCGTGCACAGATCAAATGAACCGGCCACTTAAAGGACTTACTGATCCATCAATAATCACCTCAAAACTACAGCATAACTGGCCACTTGGGGAGGAGGCATCAAAGCACTACTGTAGCAGCTACAGAAGACGATGATGTTGTACCTGGGCTGCAGCAAGGGTGGAGGGCAGCGTGCACTCTGCTGGGTCCGGATGTGGGCTGTAGCCCGGCTCACGGTGCCCGCCCTCGGAGGAGTCACGATCATGGTCGTCGCCCCTGGGCCGAATGGAAGCGCTGCTGACACAGACACAGAGCGTCAACCTCAACCACATCCGCTCCTCCTCAACTTATTCTTGATGCTGCCTAACTTATCTCACTCATGTTTATATAATTATCCAATTATCAATATACTTATTTTCGTTCCTTCTGATCTGAATGTAAAATAATATATCTAAAAAAAATTTTTCATACTAATGGCATCTGCTTTTAACATATTTCGTTATCATTCTTGGTATTTACAATATAACACTATCTCCAACTATACCTTACTTCCCCACAAACAATAAAATCCTATTATATCTATTTCCGATGCGATCTAGTGTCTATATTTGCTATTTCCCCGTAATTGTTTCCCCACACACAAGATCGAACCCCAGTCAGTTGTGATGTCAGGACTGCGTTATAAGATATTCTGGGCAGCATGATCGACTGTGTATTAGCAAATGAGGAAACTTGAACTGCATAGCGTAATACCATTAAAGGCCTCTTGTCTGCACCGACGCTTTCTGCGGGTCCAAAGTATTTAGAACCAAAAGAGGTAGGTTTAGGAATACCCAGTGATGACAATTATAAAATTACTCAAGAAAATTGTCTCGACTAATAACTTTTAGTCGCATACATGAAAACTATACTGAACTTGAAAACAAGATAAAGATCACACCCAGCAGTAAAGAAGAGGTGGGGGTTCTTCAACATGACGGGTCTCATTTCCTAAGAAACATAAGCAAAGCCTCATATAACCACAACGTCCAGAGCAAAGTAAAGAACAATATGCAACTGTTCTGTTAAGTATTTCTCTAAACGACTCGGTGCTCAGATACGGAGCGTCGTATGACTGAGATCATATATAATAATGCAAACAGCACTTGATTCCCACTCCTCTCGTCTTCCATTTAGACGATTATTCCTGGTTCCTGACATCATGACCGATCGTAAAATAAGAGAGAAGAATGAGGAAAGGAGAAGTCCATTTAGCAGAGAAAAGTCTTAAAACTGCGAACTTCACGAGTTCGTACCTCTCCTAATACAATCAAATTGAAAGGCCGCTCCGAAGATGGCAGAGCCACGATTCGTCACCACTTGGGACAAATCAGGAGGCACGATCAAGACGAACTGTTCCTAGGAGGAAGCTGAAGCTCTCGTTCCATCACAACTTATTGTTAATCTGTCTAATGGACTCCTTCGATATGGAGTGACCCAGTTATCGCACCGCAGAGTGAGAGATCTATTGGGTCTAAGGGGCGCAACCAGAAATAGAGGCAATAGGTTTATATTACGAAGCCTTTCATGGTTAACGAGGAAGGCGGGGTTCTAATGTGATGGCTCGCTTCCCTGCAGCAACGTACTAGACGCAACTTGACACCATAGAGAGAGAGAGAGAGAGAGAGAGAGAGAGAGAGAGAGAGAGAGAGAGAGAGAGAGAGAGAGACTGATATACAAATGCTACTGACGAGATTTTACAGTCATTGTTTCTTTCCTCGATACTCGACCAGAAACATCAAACAATAAACACGCCAGGTCTAATAAAGCGTACGCAAGGTCTGTTATGTAAACAACCTGCCAGGCGTTACTTGAGAGGTTACGGCTGGCGGCCAGGCCCGTGTGGTAGCGTCTCCTGGTACACCGTCCCCAGCCCGCACCACGTACCTCCCAGCTTGTACTCATCTGGTTTCGTTCCTAGCGGACTCCGCTTACACGAGATTATGCCGCGTGTAGAAAATCACCTCCGGCGAGGTGTTATCATGGTCAATGGACGAAAGAGTAAAGTTTCCTTAAAAAGAACTCGCTCCAAGTACTCCATAATTTCCCTGCGACTGTTTGTAGCACAAAGCTGTAACAGCCTCATGAAAGGGGTCCTGAGTTTACATGAAAATATTAGTCTGTGCGTCTGCTCTTTGAAGTATACCCTCGCGTTCCTGTACGTCTCTAGCTCTCTGACGATTCCCCTTCGGTCTAGTTGTATTTCTAAGTACCTGTCTCCCCGTACTCTATTTCAAGTTAGTACTGTAGGTTACTTCTCTTGAGTATTCTTCTTTTAATTTTCCTCTACTGGCACTTTTCTAAGAATGTTTCCGTTCTCAACAATGGGCGTCAAGAAGACATGCTGACAACCTTTGATGATTTTTTTTTGAGACTTTCAGTAGTGATGGCTACTATTTAACGTTCTGTGCACGACAGTGCGACCCTTGAGCAGGATAGTGCGACCCTTGAGCACGATGTTACGACCCTTGAGTACGACGGTACGACCCTTAAGGAATTCTCTTACGAAAAGAATTTCATTGGTTATGCATATATATATATATATATATATATATATATATATATATATATATATATATATATATATATATATATATATATATCGTCCCAAATCCACTCTAAGTCGGAACCACTCGCTCGCTGCTCAATAAAATTCAGAGACGGAAATACCCTTTATATCCACGTCTAGCGGGGACGAGAAGAGCTGGTAAGCCATCACAGGTGCGAGGCTAGAGGCGTTAACTCTGACTCCGGCGGGAGATGCTGCGAAATATATGTCAAGTGTTGTGGCCTCAGGAAGGAAATTCAATCCCGTTTTCTTCCTACTTGTCTATGCTATGTTATAACCTGGGACAGTGGAAGGAACAGAGGAGTGAGAGGAGTGAGAGGAGGACGAGTAGGAGGGAGAAGTTGTGAGGTACCTGATGAGGGTAAAGACGGTGTGAGTGGAGATGGAAAGCCGAAGAACAAAATTTTTCGGTTAACTGAAGCATAATATTTTTCCTTTGGTAAACCCCTTTAGCATGACAGCACGAGCCTTGGGCATGACGAAGAAATCATTAGCCTGACTATCGTCAGAGATTATGTCATCACCCCCACGGGCCACATTCTCAAGGGCCATGTTCCTGTACAAATGAGCCACGCCGTCGCGCTCAAGGCGCTAAACTATATTCTATTGATGCGTGTGGGTGAGGGCATGAACGGACTCTGTAACAGCAGAGCTGAACACTCTACAAACACAAAATCAACCAAGATGAAAACACACGAAGTTAGCGAATGGTAAGGACAAGCGTGACTGTGTGGTGATGTATGCCGCAGTGGCCGACGCGCGAAGCCCACCTAGCACCCGACTGTACTCCGCCACAGAAAACTTGACGCGAGGGGAGGCTTATACAAATCCCACTGAAGGCTTTCAGCGTGGCCTAAATTTCTTTTACGCCCTAATAAGCATTGGGTAAGATTGGTGCGGTAAACTAATGACTTTGTGCCGTGGATGGCACTTTAATTACGTAGTTAAAAATTACATTGGCATAACGAATGGTGATTGTTTAATTAAGATAGTATGGGTACGAAGTGCACCAATTTAGAGAAGCAAAATCAATACGCTTGCATGAACAAAAATAGAATGAGTATGAATTAAAACAAATGGTAGCTGTGGGTGCTAAGCAAATTTAACACTCATTTCTCTTAGGAAAAAATCTTAGCAGATCATATAGTCAGATTATCTGTATTAATACATACGGAAATCTTCAGCGAGGATCCGCATTCAATGTCACCGCGAGTGGAGCCACTAACGCTGGGTTAATTAAACATTATAACCTCAGGGGCTACCGGATTAAATAGTTGCAAATGAGGTTTCGAACTCTGAAAAGTCATTTAACTCATTTGCACGCTCTATAACAGGAAGTGTATCAATACTATTAAATGAATGCGAAATATAGATATCTTGAATAATGTTTTAGAATATCATATATGACAATATATGCGCATAATTTACAATAATGTTTTCACAGGAATTACGACAGACTCAACAACAGGCGACAGCAATACAAAGTGTTACAACACAAATGCAAGGAACAAACCACAAGAACTGTGTCAATACCAACAGAAGAGAACATCACAAGTGTAAACAAAACGGGGAAGACTAATCAAATCACAATCACGTACATTACGCATCCTGGCCAGTGTACCAGAGCAGTTACTGCGTCGTGAGACGACAATGGACCAACACTCGGTATACGGAAACCAGGAACGGCAGTAGCCTCTGGGTTACTGAACTTAATGTCAGTCAACTTCATACTCATTAGCCTCTTGAGCACGACAGTGTGAGCCATACGGGCGAGGTTACGACTCTTGAGCACGACAATGTGACCCATGACAGCAAGTGTATGACTCTTGAGCATGATAGCATGACCCATAAGGGCGAAAGTACGACTCTTGAGCACGGTAGTGTGACCCATGAGCGCGAAGGTACGACTCTTGAGCACGGTAGTGTGACCCATGAGCGCGCGAGGGTACGACCCTCAAGCACCAAAGTGTGACCCATGAGCAAGAAGGCATGACTTTTGAGCACGAAAGTGTGACCCACGAGCAAGAAGGCATGACTTTTGAGCACGAAAGTGTGACACATGAGCGCGAGAGTGGGGCTCTTGAGCACGACGGTGTGGCCTTTTGATTCCGAGGGTACAGCATGAGCATGAAGGTACGATCCTTAAGTATTACGGCTTAAACTCTGACTTCACTAGTTGGGATACTTTAGGGTTCGGTCAAAGGTCAAGTCATCATATTCTAAGGTCGTGCCGTCGTCCTGAAGCAGTTACGTCATAATTCCGACCCCCCATACCTCCACCACACATCACACTGACGCTCCCCAATAAACAGTTAACCACCAGGTAGTTAATTTTCTCGCCACGCCTCAGGTAGAGTGCCACACCCACCCTCCTAATGAATGCCTTAATCACACCTCCATTAACAGGTGAATAGGTCTAAATAGCTCGTGAACTGAAGGTTAATCTTTTTTCTTTTAGCTCGTAAGTATACAGTAATTTCGTTCGCTACGGAGTAAAGTTCACAACTTATCGCTGTATGCGGCAAAAGAGGACGTGTTAAGTCGAGTAAAACCTTCGAAGCGCATCGACTGAAGGTTCGAGACGTGCATCGGTACGATATAATCTCCCGCCCTCCTGGTTCAAAACGAGTGCGATCAGTTCCCATTTTCGATTGTATCTAACGTCAAAAGGACAATAAGCTTAATCATACGACCGGTCTGGACGGAAAAACACCACAATCTGTCTATCTATCTAGACAAGGGTTTGGAGAAGGGGGGGGGGGGGGGGGGGGGTTTGATGGGTGGTTTAGTTCATGAAGCCTAGTATTATACCATGAACAAAACTGCGAGACGAGGTACGCTTCCTGGACCACTGTATGAATGATCGTTGTATGATCGTCTTTAAACTACACTGGTAATCCTTTACGTTAGTGTGGTATACGACAATTTATACCACAATGGTCTTTTTGATTCATTCATAGCCACTTAATATGTAATAAACAAACTACGGCTCCCTATCAACAACCAGGCCCCACAGATCTTTGCATGGTTTACCCTGGACACTTTACATGCCTTGGGTCAGTCCAGTAACAGCATTTCGACCCACCCTTGTGTACCACATCGTTCCGATTAACTCTACCCCGTGCACGCTCTTCATCCTCCAGCATATTTAAACACTAATCACTCTAAATCTTTTTCAGTCCATCCTTTCATCTCTAATTTGGTTTCCCCATTCTCCTTGTTCCCTCCAAAGCTGACGCATATACCCTCTTTGTCAATCTTTCCTCTCATTCTTTCTGTGTCCAAACCACTTCAGCACATCCTCATCTGCTCTCACAACCACACTCTTTTCATCATCACACATCTTCCTTATCCTTTCAATACTCACTCGATCAAACCACCTCACACCATATATTATCAAACATTTCATTTCCAACACATTCACTCTCCTCCGTGCCGCTTATCTATATAACCCATGCCTAACATTCATAAAATATTGTTGGGTCCACTACATCTTCATTTATATATATATATATATATATATATATATATATATATATATATATATATATATATATATATATATATATATTGGAAAGAATCACAATTTTGCGCGTGGGAACTTATCGTGTTTCACTTTCCCCGTGGACTCATAGGAGGGTGAGGGGAGGGCAAGGAATGGAGTGAACTGGAGCGATGTGGTGTACCGGGGTTGACGTGCTGTCAGTGGATTGAATCAGGGCATGTGAGGTGTCTGGGGTAAACCATGGAAAGCTGTGTAGGTATGTATATTTGCGTGTGTGGACGTATGTATATACATGTGTATGGGGGGGGGGGGGGGGGCCATTTCTTTCGTCTGTTTCCTTGCGCTACCTCGCAAACGCGGGAGACAGCGACAAAGTATAATATAATATATATATATATATATATATATATATATATATATATATATATATATATGGCATAGGATTTTGATTTTGACTTTCATATAAGATTCTATAATTCTAAACTTCGAGTCAAGGATTCGAGATCTTTATTCACCAGTAAATGGTCGACATTGGTGGTATTATTCATATGCTCTCATTCGGCAGCCACTTGGTTCATCCTGTATAAAGCATTAGGTCTCATCAGGAAAATGTCTCATAAAACCTCCTCGAAGCTTCCGCGTACTATGAAAACCACATTTAATGTGTGCAATTCCTCAACCACTGCGCAGGAAAAATTAGTTAAATCCATCAGGAATTGAGCGCAAATTCCTATTAAGTGGAGGAATAATAACGAGAGAGCAATGAGGAGGAGATAAATCTGTCCGGCATGAAACTCTCTAATAATTCCATTAACTACGAGTTACCGCACACTCTAAGTGTGCCGTAACCAAGAGATATCAACTGTTCATCTGTCTTCCTCTCCATCTGAACTATGCCATTTTGTGACAAAGAATGCTAGTGTGTTGGGGATTCAAAAACTTCATTTTTCTCTAGGGATCTTAACGTTAAAGTCACTGCACGCACATACCTCAACTGTAACTGGTCAATACAGTATATTTGTGTGGTAATTCAGTGAACAAGAAATATTGTAATAGGAGGGACGTACAAGAATCTTGGGTGTTTGCAAAAAAGATAAATATTTTCTGGAACTTCTGTTTTACGAGCGGAGCCTCTCATGAAGACGTGTAACATACAGTATTATGTAAGGACAATATTTGGAATATTGGAGATATTCTAGGATATCTGAATTTTTTTAGGTGTCAAGACTTGCCAAGACTAAGCCTGGCATGGGTTATCGTTAATGACAACGCTTTCTTGGGGTGCCATTATTGGCACAGGGTGGGTATGTGTGCTCGAGGTGCCATTACTGGCACAATGCGGCTCGTGCATAACTATAGTGAAGTGGATTTTCGTTGGAGGATGTGAGTGTTGTATTAAATGTAACCGATATAAGGAATTCATCCACAAAGAGCAGCTGTTTATATGAGGCTATTGAGCACGACGGTACGGTCATCCGGCTTGACCTGTGACCTTAGTCAACAGGGTCAGGCTACAGGTCAAGGCACCTTACCAAAGGGTCGCCGAGACGTGCCATAGAAGTTAACATCCTAAGTTTTCCGCCGACTGTGTTGTTAAGGTCATGTGACTGTCAGTGTGTGGTTGTCTGCGTCATGCAACAGTCTGTTCGACGTCGACCTTGTGATTTGAAGAAAAAAATCTGCATCCGCAGCGTTTTTAAGTCATATAGGTCAAACCTATGGTCGTGGGACTCGACACCAAAGACGCATGCGCCTGGCCGCAGGGTCATTTTTGAACCCGTAACCTCAGTCTGCGCTACATACACCACGAGGAGGTGCCCAATGTCCCAGCTGAGGATACAGCAGGTGACCAACTACTGTTCTACTGCTTCGTTATCTATCAGTATGTATCTATCAGTATACCTCAACGTTATTCTAATATTTGCCAGCAGACAGTCTGTCTCCAATTATCTCCTGCAGAACTCTGGCGACTGGCGAGGGATAATGAAGGCGCCAAGTCCTCACACACAGAGATTTCCTGCTCGGTAATATTCATATCGAGGTCTTCTTTCATCCCATATTTATTACTTTGGACTTATTTTGATTGAATTTCGACGACCATGTATTAGACCAGCACTAGAGGCCGTCTAGATACATGGGCGGTCACAAAAATATTTCAATGTGGGATGGAGGGGGTAAAGATGTATGTAGGGGATCATCTTATGCAGTGTAAGTCAACATACTTAAGGAAAGTGTAGTGTGCGCTCAAACGTAAACACAAATTTACAATTCTAATAAAAATGAAACTGTATATCTAACTCCGTTCAAGTAACTATGACCACTGGTTATGCCACACGGCGCAATTTTTCGAAAAATGCCTCCTTCATGCCCTTTCCTGCGGGTGCCTATGTCTCGGTTTCCTTGTAGGTCAATGTGTGTGTCTGTGTGTGTGTGTGTGTGTGTGTGTGTGTGTGTGTGTTGTCGGACCACTGTGAGAGCGGCCGCGTGAGGTCAACCAGGATTTACCTCCTGCTTAACCTTATAAGGGCTTATGATACCTTTCAACCTCTCTCCGCGTCCAAACTCGGAGTGTATTTCTAGTATGTATTTACATCGGGGACACGACGCTGTCTATGTGCTCTACGACGTTAGTCACCTACATGTATATAAAAAAAATCGTCATCAGTAATAAGGCAGTATACAGAAAAGTTGAATGGTTAATATTGAATCATTTCTTCGAAATCTCTTGTGGGGAACTTTTTCTTTTTCAAATAGTTCCCGTTTTCTGCAAGGACATGCTGGCAACACAAACTCGCCGAGACTATGGCGGACTGGCCCAACCAGGTCACTCCACAACAAACTACACCATATTAACACAACCTATCCTCAGCTCCGCTCAACCAAAATCACAGACAATCAACTACTTCCAGTCTAGCTGGGACCCATCCACATAATGCTGATCAAAACCCCTTAATTACATATCAAAGTAAGCTATAACTGTTAAGAGTCCTCATCTCCACTTCGGCTCGGACAGAAACGGTTCCATACAAACCTGACCCATCTCAAATCACTCTCCACCAACCGAGCACAACTCTAGCTCAGCTTATCTCAAACTCGATTAAACCTAGCTCAAACCTCGTCCGCTTAGCCTAGTTCAGACCTCGCACGCTAAGCCTAACTCTGCCCTAGCTTGCTTAAGCCCAGTTCAACCAAGTATGTCAAGCCTAGCCCAGTCTAGTATGCGTATACGACGCAGGACATACCAAAATAAATAAACCTCAGACCAATGTACCAACTCAACCTATGTTTAAGACCTATGTTCCACATGAGTGGTACTGGATCCTGGTTGTTTTTCAGTCGACGACGATTCATCACACTTGTCCGTGATGACAGTATGAAGGTGAAATCGCACTTCAGGAGTTCATACAATGTTATTCAACTTGTAATTTTCTACACATGTGCCACATTTATAGAAGAATTACATGTTAAATAAAATGGTATGAACTACATAAGTGTGATTTCACCATAATATATATATATATATATATATATATATATATATATATATATATATATATATATATATATATATATATATATATATAACCCGCTCTATGCCAGTCGCAGATCAACTTATAGCCTATAATCTGGCAGTGACTCAGACCAGGAGAATGACAAGCAAACCAAAAGCATTCACTTCTCTCACACCAGACTCATCCAGCTCATTAAACCATCATTTTTCTAGATTCATTTGAAGAAGGAAGTGACGAACCAATAGTTGTCAAACCCCTCTGAAAATCCATTTTGACAGTATGATCAATATCAGTATGTAGTTTGCCATATATATCTGGGACAGACGTGTGTATTCATTCAGTGTGTAAAGTGTATCTATTCAATCTGTTCGTTAATTCTATGCTTCTTCCGGGTATGTTAATGTCCTTTGGCAGATGTAAATGAAGTATATGTATCTATGTGAACACCGAATACATTTAAGCTTGTTACGTACTGGATGTTTCGAGTTAGATCATGCATGTTTGTTAGATAGGCATTTATATTCGATTTTTAGCGTTTTTTTTTTTTTTTTTTACATAGCCTACGCGTTTTTCAGTGTGTGTTTATTGTATTAACATCTTTCTTGTGCGAGTCATTAATCAAATGCAGTTTTAAGGTAAATCGTATAACATATACGAGAAATGTGCGTTAAAAGTGCTTGTTGCATATCTGTTTCTATAAACTCTGTTTATGTTAGAGTGTCTAACTCCCTATTTGTACTGTAAGGGAAGGGAGTTTTACATCGTGACGCTCCAATTCTCGATCATTCTTTATAATAGAACTTTTTAATCATGAACTTAATCAGTTCAATCCGTTTTTACATATTTCTTGCCTAACCTCATGTTATGTCCCCTAGTTGCTCTATTCCTGTCTATGAGATAAATCTGTTTGAGAAACTTTGTGATTAGGTCACCCTTTACTCTTCTCTCTTTCAAGGTGGGCAAATATCCGGCTTCCAACCCTTCCCTGTATTTCAGCTTTATTAATTCAGGTATCATATCTGTTGTAGTTATTTAGACAGTCTCTAGCATTTTCTTTTTTTTTTTTTTTTTTTGCTTCTTTTACGTACGGAAAACAAACTCTTTTTTTTTGTTTCGAGGATCCAGTCATATAAAGAAGTCCAATTCAAAACTGAATCTAATTGAAATATAGGGAGGTTAATGAAAGAGAAAGAGAGATAGGGAAAAATGCCAGGTCCTAGTATTTGGGAAAGACATAAGAGGGTAGAGAGTTCCCAAGCTTTGAGGTGTAGGGAAAGAAACAGTCGCATGTTAATCATGTGATACAGCAGGTTACCCAGTATTGCGTGGTCTACCTAGTGGTGTGGGCAAACCAGCAGTCAACTCTCGGTAGCATAAACCAAAGTAACACCTACAGAAAAGGGGAAAGTGAACCAACATTGTGTAGCAGTGCAACTGGGTTAAGTTTTGAAGCTAGTCCGGGAGAGCTCATAAGTCGAACCACTCTCGAATCAATTATGCTCGAGAAATGTTTATTTTCAGTGATTCTTTTCATTTGTGTGCTGTTAATGAATGTATTTGTCTACATATGAACTACAAGATAAACAACACAGGTGTTAATATGCTTTGGCATAAAACCTGCCACAAGGAGTGACTATGTGCACAACGGCCGCGCTATGACCTGACCCTTCGAGTCTTTTGACGGAAGAGTTACATCTACATCGCAAGGGGCCACAACTTATTAGGATATGTTAAAACCTCTGGCAGCAAGAACGTGTATTAAGAGTGTTAGATGGACGACAGACAGGTTGTGCATCACAAGGCTTACTCATATAAATGGTAAAAAAAAAGACATCACTGTTGTTGGAGGTATTTCTGGCCAATGAAAGCGACAAGTGCTTACCAGGATCAATGATAAACCATAAGAAGCAAATGTCTTTCTCAGTTGTATACATTTATGTTTCGACGTTCACGGTTACGAAGAAAATTTTTCGTAGCAGGTAACAGGCTCCCAAATGCCTAGCACGATGCTGTTCTCAAGCAGATAACGACCTACATACGATACATTCCGGTCTTGGTAACGGGGAGTCATTACCCTGTGGACGTGTGGTTATTGCAGCTTGCTTCCCTCCCGAGTGTTATGCGCGACCTGGGTATCGTAACATCTAGAATTTTCCCCACTGAATGCAATTTCCTCAAGTGTACGTGTGTGTGTACTTTCCCTTATATGTATTTCCTCCACCCATCTGAGCTATGCATATCCTAGTCTACTGCTTTCTAACATATGTCTGCCACCTCCCAAAACTCCTCCCTCTATTTTCTTTCCATATTCCCCATACTTTTGTTTCTACCTCTCCACCTATGGTTACCCCCCCCCCCCTCTTCCATTTCTCTTCCTGTAACCGCCAGAAAGTCTACCTTTTCTTTGTAAACAAGGAGAGGAAAGACGAGCGGATGTGGTTGACATTGCTTGGGCTGGAGGCCTCTCCACTCGGCCGGTCCGAGAAGAGGAATGTGCTCTTCTTCTGACCGTAGGTGGATGAGTCGCCCTTCTTTTCGGGGCGAGTGTACATGGTGCCCTGCAGCAGGTCCGAGTTGAGGTTAGGGTGGGAGTGGTAGGAGTGGTGGGACTCGGCCACCGAGTTGCAGGTGAAGGCGTGGTTGAGTTGGTGGGCACTAAGGGAGTCGCGGCGTATACCCCACATAATGTTCTCCAGGTTCTCCGATGAGGTCGTGTCAGCATCCTGATCCACTAAGACGCTGATGGAAGGCAGGACGGAGCTGGAGAGGCTCTTGTTGCGGGTAAGTCTGCCCCGCATAGGCACGCCGACCGTCTGCATGGTACCCCCTTCCCCAGGATTCCTACTGTAGGAGCAGGAGGTAGGGGAGGTGTTGGTGCCAAGGTCGATGGGCATGATTGCTGGTAGTCAGGTCAACGGATCACACTCACATGCTCCTCTGGGCCACAAAGTACACACTCATACACTTGGACGGTAACGCAAGGCGCGGCACTAACGGTGGATGGCACTGGTATCACAGTAAATAATCATGTTCACCCTCAACCAGGAGAACGAGGAAGGGCAGCTTTAACACCTACCCAGCGCCCTCGGGAGCCACGTGAGGCTGACACACCCGTACACACCAGCTCTACCAACCATGCCCACTACCTCTTCTTGTTCGAGAGAACTGTTACCGCTGTTAACAACGAGATGATGCAGACGAGAAGGTGGTTGGAGCGTGGGGCGCGGGAGAAGACACACAAGGCACTGGGGAGGCACCTGGTTACACTGAGGACGGGCGGGGGGCGGCCCGCCCACCGCTGCACCACCAATCCTATTAGCAATATTAAAGTGGACGGTTGGGTAGTGCGTGCGTCCGTGTGTGTATGCGTGCGTACACCGTGGTGGAAGGAACGCTGGGCAGTGTTCGAACTGCTGGACGGGGCGCCGTCGCTAGTGGCAGCGCGGCGCAGTGGACGCTGCTCAGGAAGCCCCTCAAGGGTCACCGGTGAGCGAAGGCCTCTTATGGCGCCCGGCGGCCGGCTAAGCTGTGGCCTGAGTCGCAGCCTAACGCGCCACCCTGGCAAACAGCTGTCGTGTCACGTGCTGGTGTTCACGTCTGTATATGCGACACAGCAGTTGCCATTACGTCACGCTGCACGTGTCGTCCGCCATCTGTAGCCGCCAGCACCCGTGACGTCAGGCGGTAAAAGGAAGGGTATCAGGCCCATGGGAATACCTCAGTATATCGCAGTAAGACGGCTCAGAGGCACGGGCGGCTGGACACACACACAAGAATAGCTCCGCCTGCGACATGTCAACTTCCTCCTGGATGACGGACGACCGCGGTGGCAAATCGATGCTTAAGAATCCATCGAACTGCCTCGCACGCCAGTTCCGCTACCATGAGGAAACACGAACGAATCACATGACAACAACATCAACGAAAGTGACTATAAAAGAACAGCCAGACAATATACTCCAGAGATCCAGACACGGGAAACTAATGTAATGTCAGTCAGTTCAAAAACTCTGTAGTGTACAAGATATGTAAAAACATTTTATACACAATGATGTTTTAGTCTTGATATCTGAAAAGCATGCTAACTTTGCCTATTGTAAATATGATAATGAAATATAACGTTATATAATTCCATCACTGAGGCCCAGTCCCAAAGACTTGTTTACTTTATGTCCCCCCTTCGCGACAGCGTCCACAGGAGGGGTCGGAGCGCACGATAAATTCGTCCCTCTCTGTGATCACTCTCAAAATCGAGCATCGCGGCACCGTACCAGAGAATAATACAGAGTCTGCGTCCACACATACATTACCGGCCACACGACTTTACTCAGCTGAATCCACGTTGTTTCATATAGAGAGAAAAAAAAAAGGTACACTACCAAGCATCACTTATTCCTTTTACAGAATACAATGAAAAAAAAAAAATAATAGGTTCGTTAATTCACACCCATGACATCATCGCCATGAAGACTGGGTTTGGATTGGGCGATGACATAAAACGTAAACTATCAATGATGGACAAGACATTTTCAGGAAAGTTAGGTCCCGACAGACACTGGGCTGGAGTAGGGAGAGAATTACGTCGACGTGCTAGCTAGGCAGGAGCCCGGGATGAGGTCCGGCCATCCCATAAATAGAACACAATAAAAGGTCATGTGTGGAAATTGCGAGCAATCCTCCAAGTAATACTGAAGTGGTGGTACGTGATGCTGACGTGGTGGTGCGTAATAGTGAAGTGGTGGTACGTGATACTGACGTGGTGGTAAGTAATACTGACGTGGTGGTACGTAATACTGACGTGTGGAGGTACGTGATACTGACGTGGTGGTACATGATACCGACGTGTGTTTGTACATAACGCCATGGCATCATGATGTGTGAACATATACTTGGAGGGTACAGGATGATGTCATGGGAGTATATAACATAGGTATGATTGTGGACATATGACAGAAAATACTATGGCAACCTGCTAAACATCCAACTGAAGGTAAATATCTTCATATCTATGAATATCTATCTATCTATCTATATATATATATATATATATATATATATATATATATATATATATATATATATATATATATATATACATATATTCTTTTTTTTTTTTTTGCTTTGTCGCTGTCTCCCGCGTTTGCGAGGTAGCGCAAGGAAACAGACGAAAGAAATGGCCCAACCCACCCCCATACACATGTATATACATACACGTCCACACACGCAAATATACATACCTACACAGCTTTCCATGGTTTACCCCAGACGCTTCACATGCCCTGATTCAATCCACTGATAGCACGTCAACCCCGGTATACCACATCGATCCAATTCACTCTATTCCTTGCCCTCCTTTCACCCTCCTGCATGTTCAGGCCCCGATCACACAAAATCTTTTTCACTCCATCTTTCCACCTCCAATTTGGTCTCCCACTTCTCCTCGTTCCCTCCACCTCCGACACATATATCCTCTTGGTCAATCTTTCCTCACTCATTCTCTCCATGCGCCCAAACCATTTCAAAACACCCTCTTCTGCTCTCTCAACCACGCTCTTTTTATTTCCACACATCTCTCTTACCCTTACGTTACTTACTCGATCAAACCACCTCACACCACACATTGTCCTCAAACATCTCATTTCCAGCACATCCATCCTCCTGCGCACAACTCTATCCATAGCCCACGCCTAGCAACCATACAAAATTGTTGGAACCACTATTCCTTCAAACATACCCATTTTTGCTTTCCGAGATAATGTTCTCGACTTCCACACATTCTTCAAGGCTCCCAGGATTTTCGCCCCCTTCCCCACCCTATGATCCACTTCCGTTTCCATGGTTCCATCCGCTGTCAGATCCACTCCCAGATATCTAAAACACTTTACTTCCTCCAGTTTTTCTCCATTCAAACTTACCTCCTAATTGAATTTGACCCTCAACCCTAGTGTACCTAATAACCTTGCTCTTATTCACATTTACTCTTAACTTTCTTCTTTCACACACTTTACCAAACTCAGTCACCAGCTTCTGCAGTTTCTCACATGAATCAGCCACCAGCGCTGTATCATCAGCGAACAACAACTGACTCACTTCCCAAGCTCTCTCATCCACAACAGACTTCATACTTGCCCCTCTTTCCAAAACTCTTGCATTAACCTCCCTAACAACCCCATCCATAAACAAATTAAACAACCATGGAGACATCACACACCTCTTTATATATATATATATATATATATATATATATATATATATATATATATATATATATATAAAGAGAGAGAGAGAGAGAGAGAGAGAGAGAGAGAGAGAGAGAGAGAGAGAGAGAGAGGTCTGGAACATCCGACCTGCACCACTGCTGAAGCAGCAACACTTATGTTAACATGTCTCACACAGTTCTCCCAAGGGGCGACCCTAAGACTGGCAGTGAGTGAGTGAGTGTGCGTGTGTGTGTGTGTGACCAATCCTCCCTGCCTGCCTAGGCCTCGGGGCTCGAACCAGCCATCACCACGACACCTAAACTCTAAATTAAGAAATCAATAACAGCATTGGTAAGAATTAGTCTCTTGTACACCGCACTCAGGGGGCTTCTGCTGACCCCCCCCCCCCACCTTGCCTCCACCCCTCACGACTCCTTCCCCTCCTAACCCCCCCTCCCCCCCACCCTTTTCCAACCTGAACGGGGTCACAGATGGAGACATAACCAGCTTTTTCTCCCCCCCTCCCCTCCCCAACCCACGCCGTCTCTTCCTCTCTCCAAACTTACCCCCTCCGCCCCGACGACTCCCTCCGGCAGACGGTGACGTCAAAGGAGGGACTCTGATGTCACACGGACGGGGTCGGTGATGACGGTATGGGGAGTATGACGTCAAGTGACGGTATGTGATGTCAGGATGTGGAGTAAGACGTAACGGGATGTAGTGGCGAGATATGAAATCTGACGTCACTGAATGAGCAGTGATGTAATAAGGTGGACAACCTAATGGGAGGGATGAAATGCAACGTCATGACGTAGATTATGACGTCACTGAACAACGGACCGTCACGTACATAGGGCGAGTCACTGGACGAACTGTCATGTTATCGGGGTGTGTAGTGACGTCACAGATGGGGCTGCAGTAGTGACGTCACAGGTAGGGCTGAAGTGGTGACGTCACAGGAGGGTCTGCAGCAGTATCGTTGTCAGAGGGAAAATGAAAAGGGCGCCTACGTCACTGCTCAGACGACCACTGATTGGCCGCCTTTGTAAAATTTGGCTGGCTAATAGGTAGGGCGAACTGGCTGGTTAATGGTAGGGGGGAAAACTGGCTGCTTAATGAGAGGTGCAAATTGGCCCACTGATGGGAAAAGGCAAATGCTTCTATCCTAGGAAAAAAAAATCTGCCAAACATTTTCACGAATCCTTTAGATCTTTATTTGTCATTTAAAATCTGGCATTCGGTTCAGATAACATTTGTGACATTCTGTGCATCTGAGCCACGAATACAGTTATAACAGCAGCACACAAAGATGAAAACACTGCGGTGGATCGCTACAAGAACTACTATGTTCAGCTCCATATTCTTCTGGTCTTCTAAACTTGGTTCAAAAAAGAATAAGCAAGATAATACCTCTAGAAATGAAATAGAAATAATGAACACACAGAGTCATGTTTACCAAATGGCGTCCAAGCTACGTCTCTTCGTTGTATATCAACTGACTTATATTTCTTTCTTGTGTCTCCCCTGATGATGTGATTATTACACGAAAGTGTACTTGGGAACTTATCGTGTTTCATTTTCCCCGTGGACTCATAGGAATATATAAATATATATATATATATATATATATATATATATATATATATACACACACACTACCGCAAACATCACACATGACATATAATTAAGATGCCCTCAAAACACTCATCGGCACCAGTTTCGGTCAAGAAAAAGAATCTCTCAATATGCTCTATACATGATCCATCCACTCCAGCCTATATTACGCCTCATCAGCCTAGTCATGAACCATTTCAACAACCACTACACCAATATCACACACCACCCAAACCAGAACACTTATCTGCCGCAAACCCTCAACGCTTGCACAAAGGGACGAAAATTCTTCTTCTAACAGTCCCACCTAATCATTCTCAACACCCAGCTCTACCCAGCAGCACTGGACACCTCCCTTCAGAGGTATTACTCGTACCTTCAAGGATACAGGTACTGCCCACCTGGATATTGCAAAGGTTAGTGATGGCTGCGCAGTGAGCCAGTACCTCAGTGGCTGTCAAGTTTCTCTCTTTTACTCTCATTTAGCCAGGGGATTTGTCTTTTTTTTTTTTTTCTCTCATCCTTACATGGGCTACAAAGCCTTCAGTCCACATTCACTCCTTCCATTTCACACAAAACAATTAACACTACATCACAATACTTTCTTCATAGCCCTTATAACTTCCTCATAAGAGCACGACGCGTCCCAGCACAGCTTTCTGGCAACATCTTGTCATAGGTACTCGTAAAAGAAGTAATGAGCCCTATATTACCCCTTATCTATTTCCATGTACCAACACGTAGTAACTACCACCCCCTAACTGATTTTGCCTGATTATCGTTTCCTAACTACCTCCAATCTAACCATAAATGCCTAACTACCACAACCATTTGTCACAAACACGTTAGTGTCTCCGATACTTCAGGCACGAAAACCCAAGTACCACATCTACCACCACTACCCCAGTCATAAAGACCTAACTACTACCACCACTACCCCAGTCATGAAGACCTAACTATTACCACCACTACCCCAGTCATGAAGACTTAACTATTACCACCACTACCCCAGTCATGAAGACTTAACTATTACCACCACTACCCCAGTCATGAAGACTTAACTATTACCACCACTACCCCAGTCATGAAGACTTAACTATTACCACCACTACCCCAGTCATGAAGACTTAACTATTACCACCACTACCCCAGTCATGAAGACTTAACTATTACCACCACTACCCCAGTCATGAAGACTTAACTATTACCACCACTACCCCAGTCATGAAGACTTAACTATTACCACCACTACCCCAGTCATGAAGACTTAACTATTACCACCACTACCCCAGTCATGAAGACTTAACTATTACCACCATTACCCCAGTCATGAAGACCTAACTATTACCACCACTACTTCAGTCATAAAGACTTAACTATTACCACCACTACCCCAGTCATGAAGACCTAACTATTACCACCACTACTTCAGTCAAAAAGACTTACCTACCACCACCACCCAGACATAATGGACCTAACTACAACTGTCATGACCCCAATCATAAAGACCTAACCACCAAGGCTAAATTTCCTATCCACTAAGTGCCCCCCTAAACGTCATTTGAATATTAACATACCAGGATTATTTCAGGGCAATAGACTTCCGGGAAAAGAAGGAAGGTGGAAGGGAGGGAGGGAGGGAGGGTGGGTGGGGTGGAACCACCAACCCCCTCGGAGTGTTAATGGCCCAAGTTTTAGGAAAGTTAAAAATGTTAATATAAAAGGTATTGCAAAAGTTAAATTAATATCAGAGAGACTTTCAATTCGTTTTTCTTCCCCGTGCGGTTGCCTGAAGTACACCTTTCATGTCTTCACTTTTTTTTCTTTTTTAAATAGAGTTTTCTGTTCGTCATTCTATAAAGCTGATTTACAACAGATGTTGGCATCAGTCACTAGAACCGTGATATCATTTTCCACGTATCTGGCACAGAAAAACCTGTAATTCCTTGGAATCCTAGGTTATTAATTAAAAAAATTTTCCCTTCCCTGCATTTTCAATTTACGCAACATCACTAGAATTTTCTTTGACAATTATTATCAAAAGAAATTAGACGGCGTCCAACAGGAGAGGGACTCTTACACAATCTTAAGAGCAATTACGACCAACATGAAGGTGATCAGTGAGGATATTGAGAGAGAGAGAGAGAGAGAGAGAGAGAGAGAGAGAGAGAGAGAGAGAGAGAGAGTCGCTTCTCACAAGTGACAGATACCGACCCGTCTACATGTGATACCTGCAATTTCACGTAGACGCTGAGGCAGGTTCTACAGCTTGAACCACGTCCTACAATAACACTTAAGTCCTAAAAGAGTCGCGTCCTGCAACACCTTATGTCAGGTTTTTAACAACTTGAGGCAGATCTTACAATATGAGCCAGATCCTACAACTTAACCCATATCCTGCATCTTAAAGCAAGTCCTACAGTAACATATACCAGGCTCTACAGCTAAAACGAAGTCCTACGCGTGAGCCATGACCTACTTAAGCTTGGCTCCATATCTTCATCCACTATGATACAACTCCGCTAGACCCAGCCAGCTCCCTTATCGGGGATGGTGAGGGTTCCAGGGACGATAACACCTATCTACTCGCCCTCAACTTTTAGCTTCATGTTAAAACAGGCGCGAAGATCCCAAAGACTAGTGATACACCGATAATGGATGAGGAGGAGGAGGATGTATATGGAAGATGAGGAGGAGCCAGCTCTTTTTCATATACTAGCGACTACGAGAAAATTCAGGTGGACAACTTTGGTGAGGATAGAGGCGTCAGGGCTTCGAAGGAGGAGTTCAAGTGACTGGCATCAATAATCCCATTCAGAAGGTGTCACTGTAACTTTTTACAGTGGGTAACATTAAGGAAAGGAAAAACAACACATACACGGTACAGACAGACAGGCGGAAACTTTTGCATGGTTGAATCGTGAAATACGACGGAAGAGGAATTTTCTGTCCAAGAAATATATTCCCAGACGGTCTTCATGCCGGTTCCTGCATCAACAAACCAGGACTCCTGGAGACACCAGAGCACCAAGAAGCACTTATGTAGGTACTGGCTGATGGTGACTAGAATCCACCCACCTACTTCTGCTAGGCCTGGGGCGAGGGTCATAGATCAGTACAAAAGGAAGACTCATCTGCTCGCCATTCTCCAGCCAGATGAAAGATTTAGTTCATCACAGTCATCATCTAGCAGCCCCTGTTACAATGACGGCGTAAGGCTGGCGGTAAAGAGCCATCGACGCCAGGACGACGTTAACTTGAGCCAGAACTGAGGAGAATGGCTCTTGCCGCCACCACCACCACCACAGTCTCCTTACCACTCTGTCCGGGTCAACAGGTCCCCCCTCCGTCAGGCTCCTCGTATTGCATGTACTGGCTGGCTGTGCGCCAGGTCTCTCCACACAACACACCCCGAATATATATATAGTTGAGTACATCCTTACAGAAACCATTCAGACGAATCATTTAAAGTACGGCTATGTTTTTTAACGCACTTGAACACTTCCCACATACTCCCTGAGCTCTCTCTCTCTCTCTCTCTCTCTCTCTCTCTCTCTCTCTCTCTCTCTATATATATATATATATATATATATATATATATATATATATATATATATAATGGAAGAGGGAGAGGTGGAGGAGGATGTGAGGGGTGGAAGATAAGAGCAATGTACTCCACTTGCAGGTGGACGAGAGGTCTGTACTCCACCACTGTAATCATCATTCCTACCCTGGTGCTAATCACACACGACATGTGCAGCAGAACCCTACACTGCCTACCTAACGAGGGTAAGTGTAGGTGGTGTTGCCTGGTTTTATGTTGTCAGAACTTATTGTTCTTGTCCGGCGAAAGTACTGGAAGTTGACGACGTTTGTATGCGTCACTGGGAAGAAGAATGATTATAATAAAACTTCTAAAACTTTATTTATATCATAATTAATCCCTTGACGCAATCAATAACTTGTGGAGAGCAAAAATACTAGTCTTTTTGCACATGACAGTACTGCTACACTGGGAACTGCTTGCGACAGTCATGGTAATATACGTTGTGTCCGCAAGCAGAGGCACATGGTACTGCCACTAGGCAGACTTGCTTAGCCGAAAAAGAAGAGTGAAAGATGATGGAGGCGATGTGAAAGAAACGGAGGAAGGCAGTGTTGAGTCGTCTGCCTTATGGGTGATTTGGGATGTAATAACAAGCGAGCCTGTTCAGATCTGTGAGCCAATTACTTCTTATCTCTCTTTCGAACACAGCTCACGATCCTACCCTCTCCTTTGATGGCTCTCTTAGCGCCACCACTCAACACCGTGAGGGGAGGGACGGGAGCCTTGGCTGTCTCGATGAAACTGCGAGTCGAGTGCAGACGCCGATGATTTTTCCCCTTTAAAAAAACCGTGTCCTCATTCTACAAAGGACTGGCTCGTCGTCACACGGAGTCCTGCTTAACATAAGGGAGGTTCTAGCTCTACTATATCACCCAAGTCGATTCCAGAGCAATCGGGCTTTTCAATTCTCCCAGCCTGAGCTCAAAACATTACTCACTCTCCCCCACCCCGCACAGGGTGTTCTCTGCTTCTCCTCGATTTCTCCTCCCGAAAACTGGCTGTTTGCATACCTCAGCTGTCGCACGAAATACACGGGAAACCACCGAGTCAAATGACTGCTGTGTGGCCACTAAGAACTACAGGGTGGTGAGCCCTAGCGACGTCTGTTTACCCACACAGTTAAACTTTGGAACTCGACCTTCTCAAGTTTTTGCCAACAACTGCGGCCTACTTCTTTTAAAAGGCAGAGCCTTTTAGTTTCTCGTTCTCTTCTCTCTTTTCAACTTTTTTTTCACCATTTTGTTTGAATCATGTTCTCGCCTCGATGAGGATGACTGTACGGGATTAGAGAAAAAAAGTATTTGTGACCAGATATGACCAGTAGAGAAGCATTTTGTTAAGCCAAATTCTTCGAGGGAAAACTTGTATCTAAGTCCAAAATACTCATCTTCCATTCCTCCTTGCCCACGGCTCACTCCCCCAAATATATATATATATATATATATATATATATATATATATATATATATATATATATATATATATTTCCCTGGGGATAGGGGAGAAAGAATACTTCTCACGTATTCCCTGCGTGTCGTAGAAGTCGACTAAAAGGGGAGGGAGCGGGGGGCTGGAAATCCTCCCCTCTCGTTTTTTTTTTTTCTTTTTTTTTTTAATTTTCCAAAAGAAGGAACAGAAAAGGAAGCCAGGTGAGGATATTCCCTCAAAGGCCCAGTCCTCTGTTCTTAACGCTACCTCGCTAACGCGGGAAATGGCGAATAGTTTGAAATAAATAAATAAATAAATATATATATATATATATATATATATATATATATATATATATATATATATATATATGACATTCCCCAGCTACCAACCACCATAGCCAGCACACTCGCCCAGCCTGCCACCCCTCCTCCCAGAGCCGCTCTCTCTCTCTCTCCTCCATTTATTAAAACTTTCGCGAGTCCCACCGTCATCCACTGAGATATTCACTCCTTTGTTCGAGGCTTCTTGAGTTTCTGAAGTAAATTCCGAGAAATAATCGGTCTTTTGTTCATTTCTTATTTCTGGCAGTTTGAAAAGTAAGTTATTCGGTATGGATTTTCTTTTTTTTTTTTTTTACATCATCAGTCCTTCGTCCTTGTGAGACTTTAGAGCTGGGGTTATATTGACTACCCAGGGGGACCTTGTAGTAATGGTTCAGCTGGTTCTATCCAACAAGGCAGTCTTTTAAAACCTGCAGATCCCACGTCCTGATGTACTAGTGGCCTGTTAAGGCCTTTATGTACCGGGTCTATCTGACCCAACAACTGGTTCACCCAGTTTACCAGAAATGAATAATATCAATAATAATAATAATAATAATAATAATAATAATAATAATAATAATAATGATAATAATAAAACAGTTTATGGTGAAAAAGACATCCTAATTTTCAGAGTATGGCAAGAATGGTGATATATATAAAATTCTCATCATCTCAGTTGGTGACCAGAATCATTCACCGTCTGGTTACTTGCCTGAGACTCTGAAAGTCACTACGGGAGCCACCATGGTCAGCTTGACCCTACGTTATGGTACGGTCGCAGGAGGGGAAATCCTAGGCAAGCGACACCTGCCACATCCCTGACGAATCCAGACACCAGATTCTTATGGTCAGGCGAATCCACAGGTCCTGCCTCACTTCCCTCACTCACTCTGACCTTCTGTTTCAGGCACAACATGTCACACACACACACACACACACACACACACACACACACACACACAGCGACCCAGCGGGGGAGAGGTTCACCAGAGGCGCCGCCCAGTTTATCTGGTGAATCACGACCATGGTCAGGAGAGATCCGGCTCAATAAAACCATCGGTTACCAATAACTCCTTAACTAGAGTCCTGGCGATGAAGGGCGTGACCAGCCGCCGCAAATCACATGTGATCGCTTAGATTTCTCATCAGCTGTGAGTGAGAGTATATAACTCTCACCGCTTCCTCTCCCTTCTCTCTCATAAGACCGAATGACCCTCGACCTCCTCTCGCTCCTCTCCCCCCCTGGGATGGGTCAGGCGGGAGCAGGAGTGTTCCTCCAGCGATGACTGGTGAATTATCGAGGAACATGTCCTCGGATCGATGCCCACCTCCTCCTCCTCCTCCTCCTCCTCGCTCCTCCTCCTCACCCTGTGATCGACCATGTTAGCTAAGCTCACCTTGATGACCCTGGGACTGTGGCTCTTCTAGCGTCCTGTAATTTATAGGCTCCTGGGAGGGTCTATAACTACCTCTACACTCCGTTCTATCTCTCCCCCGACGCCATCCACTACTTAGCGATAACGATATATGACGCAAGTCCGACCTGCTGCTGTGACTGTTGATACGAAGAAAACGTACATAAAGTTCCAACCACCATCTGTAATAGGCCAAGAACACGGGCGAGGTACAACCAAACACCTGTGTAATGCCACGAATATAGTTAAAGTGCCGACAAACGTCTGCAGAACGCAAAGAAAACATCGAGTATCGTACTTACAAACATCCATAAAGTGAAGCAAACATCTAGGTTAGCAGGCGAGAGTATCCATGAAGTGTCAAGTGATATTTATGGTGTAAAAGGATCCATAAACTGCCAAAAGCACCAGCAAAGTGCCACGCGTCTAAGACCCGCTCGTAAAGTGGCAAAACAAAAAAAAGTGTTCATAAAGCGCTTCCCTAACATCCTTAGCAGGGAAGCACCGTCATTAGCTACATCTAAAAAGATCACAACTGACAATGAAACGTCTCCAAAGACATCATAAATGTTAGGAGAGCCTTTCTACACTGCCCAGGAAACTAGGTAAACTGAAGCATAAACTTCCTTTTACTGCCAAGAGAACCACTGTTACCTACGGAAACAACGCTCCTTTACAGCCCAAGATATATCTGTAAACTGTTCAGAAAAAAAATATGTATAATATATATATATATATATATATATATATATATATATATATATATATATATATATATATACATATCGTACGCTGTTGGTAGAGCCTCCGTAAACTGCCTAGCAAGCCTGTACATACTGCCGGCTAAATATCCATAAACAGCCAAAGAGGCCTATATTAACTCCTTCCCTACGTAAAAAAGAAATAAGTGGAAGCCATTAAGGAGATAAAACTGCCCACAAAACTCACATGAACTGCCAAGATGACCATCGTGAGGACAGACCAGCACCTCCCCAAGTCACCAAGAAAATATCTTCGACGCGAACGAAGAAAATCGTCGTAGAGAGAGAGAGAGAGAGAGAGAGAGAGAGAGAGAGATCCAGTAAGGGTCATCACCACCCCGAGGAAAAATAAGAGTTCCGACCACCTCCGCCGACGTAAGTAGAGCATTAGTGTGCCCGAGATGTTGTTAAGGAAAATCTCCCAAACACGAGAGAGAGAGAGAGAGAGAGAGAGAGAGAGAGAGAGAGAGAGAGAGAGAGAGAGAGAGAGAGGGGGGGGGGGTGACAACTGGCAATTAATTCCGTGTGGTGCTTTCGACAGGTTGTCACCTAAGATGAAGCCTTTGCTTATTTCATTTTTCTTTTTTACATATATAATTAGCAACGCTGTCACCTGCTCGGACGGTCCATCCAAGGCGGCAATTTCAATTTCCTCCCTCCTCCCTCCCGTGCTTTGAATGGAGGCGTCATGCATTGTTTCCCAAGATGGAAATTAACTTCTTAATTTTTGAACCATCATCCTTTATATATATGCAGTTCAACGTGGATATTCTTGATGTACAGTTATCACTATGACACCTTTTTCATGTAAGTTATATGCTACGTACATCATTTATGACATGATACCCCTTTAAACTAGTCTATATATATATATATATATATATATATATATATATATATATATATATATATATATATATATACTCACCCCAGCTTATGCAAGGTACTCATTTTATTGAACAGACCCAAAATGTTACGATGAACAGCTGGGTTGACTGTGAGCTGGCTGCCTTGTCCTGTACTCGATCCCGGGTTAGTTACACAGCTGGGTTACAAAGCTAACCACTGCTCTACGGACGCTCGAAATCATGAATGTGCCCAGTGTGAGGGCTCGAACCCATGCCAGAATATAAGGCAAGGCTCGCGCTCTATCGGCTGAACTAACTTGGAGTGAAACTGTGTGTGTGTGTGTGTGTGTGTGTGAGCGTGCGCGCGTTATGTGACACTGGTGGTGTTGCCCCGTCTCTTAACCCTGAGGGTAACTTGAAAATTTAAAATCCCTTTGACATGGAAATGAACGAAATTACCGACAAAGTCCTGGACATGGATGGCAACGAGATCATAGCGAACAGGATAACAGAAAACCATGAGAGTTGGCGCTACACCCTGACCATGAGAGTTGGTGCTACACAGACCCCATATGGGAGCTGGCGCTACACCCTGACCATGAGAGTTGGCGCTACACCCTGACCATGAGAGTTGGCGCTACACCCTGACCATGAGAGGTGGCACTACACCCTGACCATGAGAGTTGGCGCTACACCCTGACCATGAGAGTTGGCGCTACACCCTGACCATGAGAGTTGGCACTACACCCTGACCATGAGAGTTGGCGCTACACCCTGACCATGAGAGTTGGCGCTACACCCTGACCATGAGAGTTGGCGCTACACCCTGACCATGAGAGGTGGCACTACACCCTGACCATGAGAGTTGGCACTACACCCTGACCATGAGAGTTGGCGCTACACCCTGACCATGAGAGTTGGCGCTACACCCTGACCATGAGAGTTGGCGCTACACCCTGACCATGAGAGTTGGCGCTACACCCTGACCATGAGAGGTGGCACTACACCCTGACCATGAGTTGGCGCTACACCCTGACCATGAGAGTTGGCGCTACACCCTGACCATGAGAGGTGGCACTACACCCTGACCATGAGAGTTGGCGCTACACCCTGACCATGAGAGCTGACGCTACACCCTGACCATGAGAAGTGGCGCTAAACCCTGACCATGAGAGGTGGCACTACACCCTGACCATGAGAGTTGGCGCTACACCCTGACCATGGGAGCTGACGCTACACCCTGACCATGAGAAGTGGCGCTAAACCCTGACCATGGGAGCTGACGCTACACCCTGACCATGAGAACTGGCGCTAACACCCTGACCATGGGAGCTGGCGCTACATCCTGACCAAGAGAGCTGGCGCTACACCCTGACCATGAGAACTGGCGCTACACCCTGAACACAAGGACGTTACGTCTTCAGCATAACGACCCGAAGTAACAATTCATGGTCACCAAACTCTAGTGTCACGCTCAACTCGACCCATCCTACACACGGGCCCGCCTCCCTGACATCCAGGACAAATAACATTTTTAAGTGTGACAGCTCAACAACCCCCTCGAGTGTGACACTGTCACTTCTTTGACAGCAAAAGCCATTAAACTTCAAGTTACAGACCCACACTTCCTCAGTCGTGGCCGAGCCAAGAGAGAGAGAGAGAGAGAAGGTCAGATTGTGGGTCATGGGGAAGGCGAAATAACCTAAACACAACTCCAAAACCGTGACGACCTTAAGGAGGTTGAACGCAATCGTACGACCCCTTGAGCACGACGGTACGACCCCTTGAGCACGACGGTACGACCCCTTGAGCACGACGGTACGACCCCATAAGCACGACGGTGCGACCCTTGAGCACGATGGTACGACCCCTTGAGCACGACGGTACGACCCCTTGAGCACGACGGTACGACCCATAAGCACGACGGTGCGACCCCTTGAGCACGACGGTACGACCCCTTGAGCACGACGGTACGACCCATAAGCACGACGGTGCGACCCTTGAGCACGATGGTACGACCCCTTGAGCACGACGGTACGACCCATAAGCACGACGGTGCGACCCCTTGAGCACGACAGTACGACCCATAAGCACGACGGTGCGACCCTTGAGCACGATGGTACGACCCCTTGAGCACGACGGTACGACCCCTTGAGCACAACGGTGCGACCCCTTGAGCACGACGGTACGACCCTTAAAGCCAGGCCAACATACCCAAGGATCATATTACCGTAATGTTGTGCTCAAGGGTCGTACTGCTCCACGCAAAGCTTCAAAAAAAAAGGTAACATTCACACACTTACTACAATGTAGCTACTCTCTCTCCTGATACAGAGAGCAGGACCGTGGACACGTCTCTCTCTCTCCTTTATTTTCAAATACGACAAATCCCAATATGGATCCCACACGAGCGTCATTCACCCACGTATACTCTATGAATAATCATTTACAACTACAAACGAATTTAGGACAATGGACCCATATCTTTTTTTTTTTTTTTTTTTGTCTTGTGACAATAGCCAATTTGACCATGCGATCAGCCTGTGTGCCTCAGCTTTAACAACACAAATGTCAAGTCCAGAAAGTTTAAACTCGTGGAAATGTAAATTCACTTGTTAGTGTAACTTCAGGTAGGGTTAATTCTCAGGGATGCAACGTCGGGGAAAATTGCAAACTTCTGTAAGTGAAACTTCAGTAACTTCATCAAGTGTAAAGTCCAAGAAGCGTCACTTCAGTGTATAAACTCCTGGAAGTGAAACTTCAGGAAGTGTAAATTCCTCGTGGAAGTGTGACTTCAGTACGTGTAAGCTCCTGGAATTGTTACCTCAGTACATGTAAACGCATGGTAATGAAAATTCTCTAGCTGTAAAACAGCAGCAAGTGTAAACTCGACGAAGTGTTAACTGAACCTCTCAACCCCAGAGCCTATAAAATCCTTCAAGTGTCATATTCGCCTTGCCAGGCCACGGGAGAGGCGACCTTACATCAGAACACCTACAGGAGCCTGGGTCCCACGTATATATTTCTCATGACGCAACTCCACCTCAAATAATTAATGAATAATTTACGTGCTCCTGTCAAGCTCATGATGGCAATATGTAGGTCATCGTATCACATCTTAACATCTAAGCCATAACACTACATACATATATATATGATGGCGAAGATACAGACAGACAGACAAACACCCAGACACAGTCTTCGTTACGGACATTTCTGGTTCAAGTAGGTTACGAACACACGGCCCACATACGTGTGGGAAAAGTCTGTAGTTCTGAGGAGAGAGAGAGAGAGAGAGAGAGAGAGAGAGAGAGAGAGAGAGAGAGAGAGAGAGAGAGAGAGAGAGAGAGAGAGAGAGAGAGAGAGTCAATATCTCACGTCACCACATACTAGCCATATGGCCAGGATCATTCTACATATATTGTACATACGAAACAAGTCCATACATAAAACTTTTCTTAGATCAAATAAAAAACTAATTACAGAGAACAGAGAGCTCTATGGAGCATACAGAGGACTCGTTACGTCATGAAAGGGATTAGATCGACTGCGATTGGCTGGCGCGACCAACCAATGACAACATTAGTCTGTGATTGGCTGGTTGGGACATCAATGACAACATTAGGGAGTTGGTGATACGCTGGTTGGACCATCGATGACAAATAACAGTCACTGATTGGCTGGCTTCAAGATAAATGACGACATCAGACAGTCGGTGATTGGTTGTTGTGGCCACCAATAATGGCCTCCCGCCCATGGGAGGGAAGCACCTCGAACCCAGAGCTGGGATCCAATTTTTTTATTATAACGGTCTGCGAGGCAGCACGGGTCGTGACACAGCCTCCACTGAAGGATCTGAAACATTCCCCATGAAGGCTGAAGGGCCACTTCCAGTGCTACTGATAGATAGATAGATAGATAGAGAGAGAGAGAGAGAGAGAGAGAGAGAGAGAGAGAGAGAGAGAGAGAGAGATAGATAGATAGATAGATAGATAGATAGATAGATAGATAGAGAGAGAGAGAGAGAGAGAGAGAGAGAGAGAGAGAGAGAGAGAGAATCACACTACCTACGAAGAAAATGTACACAAACGGGAAGAGTTACTGTGGTGACAGCATTGACAGCTAACAGAGTAGCGGCTGGCTCCAAAAAACCTATAAACAATAACAACAGCAGCAGCAACAGCAGCACAAGAGACAGCAACAGCACGACAGGAGCCGTAGTAGCACCAGACAGCTGCAAGCGGCGGCGGCAGCACCTGTAGCAACAGCAGCAGGAGCAGCAGGCCGGCACACACCTCCTGTCAGGAGGCGCTTCCCAGGGCATTACTTCTGGCTGTGAGCCGGTTAATCTAATTCCCAACTCCGCCAGGCCAATGAATACACAAGGAGCTAACTCACCCCGCCAGCGTGTGTGTGTGTGTGTGTGTGTGTGTGTGTGTGTGTGTGTGTGTGTGTGTGTGTGTGTAACGCGCACGTGAAACTGGGCATCTTCTTCCCACCATTTAAGAAAATGGGGCGGGTGACCATCAGCGACGACGAACGAACAGCTCGCCAGTACTCGTGGGAATGGTAGACTCCTGTCACTTTTTTTTTTCTCTCTCCCTCTTTTTCAATCTAAAGCCGTATGGAGAGAGAGAGAGAGAGAGAGAGAGAGAGAGAGAGAGAGAGAGAGAGAGAGAGAGAGAGAGAGGGGGGGGGGGTGTTAAACCTATCTGGCGGAAAGCTGTTGCAGTCACCATGGCAACGGGGATGGGGGGACAGTCTCAAGACGTTTACGGTTAAGCAGCGCACACACACACACACACACACACACACACACACACACACACAGTTGGTTCCCTCCGCTAACCAGAAGCAAGGAGGAGGGAGAGGATGTGACGGAAGACGAGGCCACCACACGAACTGAATGAGAAAAATACACTGATAACATATACTAGTTCATAAGACGTGGAAGAGGAGAGTATACTGGAGACAGAACGCAGTACACTGGAATTATTAAGTTGAGGATATGTACAGAAAATATGTGACAGCGTACGATATTCCAGTTCACATCAGAGCGCACACGCACAGTAGCAATAACCCAGCGACTGAAAATATATACTTTTTCCATTATCTCACGTCTTAAACATAATGTCTTTCCCTATAGATCCCATTACAAAGCTGCTGCCTCCATTCTTTCCCAAACAGATAATGAAGTCATTCCTCCTACTTTCTCGCGCTGGAATTCCCCCTCGCACATTCCTCACCTCCTTACCCATCCCACGTATCAGACATCCTTTCCTTCCCTTCCATCTATTTCAAATGAATTCCCCTCCTTTCCTCCCGTGTCTTCCAGGCTGACAAACCTTCCATCATAATTCCCTTACAAGCACTACCCTATAGCCTCATTTCTTTCCCTAAGTCATCTCACACACACTGCTATACACCCGCCCTAACCTACCATTCTCCTGGCATGATCCTGTGGTCTGGTTTGGTCCGGTTGGTCTCTGGTCTGACTGGCATTACTGGTCTCTTCCCCCTTTTCGCCAGCCTCCTCACCTGTTGATCGGCCTCCCTGCGCGTCCTACGCAGGTTATCACCAGATCCCGCATTCTGGGGTGACCCGAGTCCTGGGGTCCTACCCATAACCATGTTCTTAACCTTAACCAATAAGTTAGGTTCAATACCCTGTTACCTTTACCATTTTCTTCGTTTCTTCAACTATGCAACTCTTAATCTTACATTTTCTATATTTCGTTACCTTTACCATTTTCTTCGTTTCTTCAACTATGCATCTCTTTATCTTACATTTTCTATATTTCGTTACCTTTACCATTTTCTTCGTTCCTTGAACTATGCAACTCTTTATCTTACATTTTCTATATTTCATATTCAGTATTCAGCAGTTATTATTGTCTTGGATTAAATTTCCCTGAAGTTTCTTATCAATTCATTTTTTTGTCAGGAAATACTATCTCTTGGCTTCGTAACGGTGATAAACCTTATTTTTTCATCCACATCAGGATCATGCTAGGAGGAACTTGGAGCGGGTGTTCAGCAGTGTGTGTCACATGACTGAGGAGAACTGGGAGAAAGAAATAAGGATGCGGCCGGTGCGTTTACGGGAATTATGGTGAGGGTTGACAACCTGGAGGACACGGGAAGAAAGGAAGAGACTCGACCAAAAAAAAAAAAAAAAAAATTCGCCGATGATGCGAAGCTGGTAAATATATCCACAAACGAACTGACACGTCCACAGTTCCAAACTGACTGACAGACATTGACTGGGCTCATAGATGGGAAATGGCCAAAATGAAATGGCAAGCCACAGTATGAATTCTTTGAACTGCAAAGGATAAATGAGGAAATAGAATTGGGCGTAATTACTTCTGGTGACCTAAACCAAGGCAGGCAGTGCACAGAAGCAGCGAAAAGAGCGAACAAAATTCTTGAAGTCATGGGTATGGTCTCTGAAGGATATCATCTATACTCCATGAAATTCATTGGTTCGTTCCAAACTTCAATATTGTGTTCAATTTTCTCAACTAAACAAGAAAATAGATCTAAACAGAATGGAGAGAATGCGAGGTGCCAGTGTGACTCCCGGGAGGAGAAACAAGTCCTACATAAGCTGATTAAACAACTTGAATCTACATAGCTTAGAAAAGAGAAGGTTAGGAGGTGATCTAAATCAACCATTCAAAATCATCGAACGCTTTGATACTCTTAATCTATCAAGTTACTTAAAATTCTTCTCATTGCGCTTGTAGTAATGGATACCAACTCGTGGGCAGAGGATTTGCCTCGAATAGAGCGAAATACTTTTTCTTCAACAACATTATTAACATGAAGAACAATTTGCCAATTGGAGCGGTTGAAAGCAGAACTACGGAGACGTTTGAGAAAAGACGAGACGCTTGACGCTTAAGTCCACGATCTACGTTATTTGCGCCTTCTAACTCACATTGACAATTTGCAGGCTATCTATTCTCTTTGACTTATCTGTGTACCTTCCAACTCTTACCTCACTAAATCACCGTGTTCCTGATATCCTCCACGAACACAAACAGCCTCGCAAGGACCCAGTGGTCCATTGCGGTCTGAATGCCACTGTACTCTTCGGAGAAACATAATTCTGTCCATTAATTCTCCATGATCATATACTTGTCCCCACCAATCAACAGCTTGGTCCTCCCTCGGTTCATTCCTCCGGTCTTGATCACTTAGTCTTTGTGACAAGTTCTGAACGCCCACTAACTTCTGACACATGAACTTGTTCGTGTTTCAGCATACCTGCAACAAGAGTCACCCTCTCACGAGTTTTAACTGTGTAATGGCCTGCTTTTTCCCCCGAGAGAGAGAGAGAGAGAGAGAGAGAGAGAGAGAGAGAGAGAGAGAGAGAGAGAGAGAGAGAGAGAGAGAGAGACTTCGCTCATTTTCAAACACTTCCCTTCAGCCTTTACTATTTCCACTCAAACTCTGTTCCAGCCAGGGTGTCACACGGGTTGACCGTCATTAAGTCAATGCAAACACCCATAGAATCGACTGGCCCGGACCAGTGTCCCATTATATCACAAGTTTCACCCACTTGAAAACTTTGTGGGCCAATTCAGAGACTCAAATTCAATTTGCAATTCTGAAGAAAAAAAATATTCTCTTGAATAATTTCAAGCAAAACCAGAGGTAATATATATAGTTTGGAGGATGCGAAAACTTCGATATCTTTGGACCTTATATATAAAAAGTCTTTCGTTGCTGTAGGTATTGCCTCTCGTGTCGTGTGATCTTAAGTCTTCGAGGCTCGTGAGAGCAAAATGCAGTATTATCTCTTGACAAAGATGTCCAAAGTTTTAAAAATTCCTGCACAGGAACAGAGGGGAAGGGTGTCGTCCCAGGCAGGGGCAGGGGGAGGGGCCGCTTGGATCAATACTCACACGTCCCACGGGTTGACTGGAGGTCGATCACATCCGCCAGCAGGTCTCCCCTGATGTAGCCTTGAGATCTTGATGATAATAATACTAATAATGATAATAATAACAATAATAATAGTAATAATAATAATAATAATAATAATAATAATAACAATAATGATAAAAATAATAATAATAATAATAATAATAATAATAATAATAATAATAATAATAATAATAATAAACTAGAGACCGGGAGGAGAATGAAGAATCACAAGAGAATACCTTTCTTATTACAGAGTCGAGGACCTTATCCAAACTTCGACAGTGGAGTATGGCAACACAGCAGATGTTCTCCTGACCATCAGTGTGACTCAGGTCAAGACAAAAAGACTTATCAAACCTTACAGACCTCTGACAGAGGGAGACATTATTCCTCTTAAAATCGTCAAGCTGCCCAGAAGGAGATATCAAAAGCCCTAAACTACACAGCTCAGGAAAGTCAGGAAGATATAAGTAGAGTTACTGACGTAATCTTTAATACGGTCTCCTAACTTTGATGGTGGAGGAGCTATTCTAACGCTCTCCACGCCCACCGCTGGAGGGTACTGAGGCAGGCTCTGACGAAGTGTTGATCTAACAGTTCCTCTTTATGGCTTCGTACTCGGGACCAGTTAATGAATTAAGCAGCTTCGGCAGGAGGGAGACAAGTCAGGGAGGAGGAGTCCCACTCACTGCTTTAGACATCAGAAGGGGAAAGGGGAAGAGCTGAGGAAAGCTGTGTGGAAGCCTTAGAGGTTGGGGAAGAATGAAAATGAGATACGACGGGGAGAAATAACTCCATCACTCACTGTTTTCTTTAATTCCACTCGTATTCCAATGGATGGATCAAGTACACACAATCTCTCGCGTCAGTCGTACATGACCTCGAGTGAGAAGAGGCAAGACTGGAATGTGTGGGAGGCAACTTATGGATATCTTGTACAGAGAAAAAGGTTCTGACAGAGGGTTGGGTTCAAATGGGGAGGACCATGTCCTCTAAATACACGACGAAGATGAAACGACAAGTGAGAGAAACAGCAAGTGGCAGTCTGTAACAAGTGATAGAGCTCAGAAAATCAACCATGACAACCGAGACAAACAGGATGGGCGTCAGGAGGAACCAGGTTTACCCCCTGAGCACGACAATACGACCCATGAGCACAATATGACCTTGAGCTCGACGGTATAACCTATATATATGACAACCAAGTCTTTGATCTGACCCTTCACGGTTGGGTCAAGGATCACATATCATAAGCAAGGGTCGTAACACCTTGCTCAAGACACATACAGAATACCCGAGACGGCAACATGTAGACACGAGGACATCAAGGGTCTAAGATTAAAACGAAGCAAATATGAGGCGACAGCGAGTCATATTAGGAGTGAGAGGGAGGTGAGGGTCCCCGACCACCTGTTGACTGAAGTAAGTCATCTCCTGGTGTCTTACACTGATGCCCGCCGCTGGTGCACCCTGACCAGATATACGGGGCAGAATAAAAGCCGTATATCTGATGTGGACAGAACGGAGGGGGAGGCTAAATGAGAGAGATGGAGAGGGGGACAGAGGGAGAGTGATAGAGAGAGTTAGAGAGAGAAAGAGAGAGTGTATTGATCCACCTGTTAGCTGGTAGCAGCGAGAGGGGTACACTCCGCATCCTCTCCTCTTCACCTCCCAGTCCAGCCCTCCCTCCTTCCCTCCTACAGTAAGGGAGCTGCAGCAAGCTCCGGCAACACCGTGTGCACACGTGAACATCTCAAAATGGTTCAAACTCGAAAAACCCCAATTGTAAATGACTTAAACTCTCCAGAGGAGGGAAGAAGTCTGGAGAGGAAGCAATTTTCAAAGGCCTTTGTTCACAGCATGCAGCGGGGAATTGACTCTCCCACGTCGGAGTTCTGGTGATGGTGGCGTTAGTGGTGGAGATGGTTGTGGTGGTGGTGGTAGCAGTGGCGGCGGTAGCAGTAGTGAGGGATGGTGGTTGGTGATGGCGTCAGAGAAAGCCACCAGTGGTGGCTGGCAACACTGTCTTTCCTGGTGGGGAAAATGATGATTCATATTCATGATTCGTCACCATCTCGAGCATTTGCCACCCAGATCTGGAGCTGAGGGACTCCTCCTCCTCCTCTTCCTACCCGTCGTCGCCAGCAGCCCAGCCCTGCTTGCCTGCCTCATGATGTGCGAAATTGTTCATCTCGGAGACGTCCAGGATCATTGGCTGGAATTTTTCAGTGGTGCGCGCCCGAGGGGCCACTCAAGAGGAATTCATGAAAACTTTTGGTCGAGAGAGGCAGTCTCAGTCATGTACTCCAGACCAAGATGTTGCACTCTGCACTTCAAGTGATGCACCTCATGCAACTGATGCACTTAGAGCAAGACTGTTCCAAAGACTGATACACTTACCCCCATCTTATTTACCCTCACCTTCAGCACAGGAGAAAGTGTTGTTGACCGAGGGGTCTGCCCACGACAGACCCGAGGAGCGATATTACCCCAAATTTCAGAGGATTTTCAACATTCACAACCAACGCAACTCATGACAAGGACACGCACTTCAAGAAGCTAGTTACATTTAACGAGAGACATTTATTCTTGTATCTTTCAACCACTGTCTGATCTTTTATTTTTCAACCCCTGTCTGATCTTTTATCTTTCAACCACTGTCTGATCTTGTATCTTTCAACCACTTACGAAAAAAAATCTTTCCAACGATAACATTATCATAGATATATGTTATTCATGAACTACTAAAACGCTCATTGCACACAGTAGTTGGATAATATTGTTATAGTTTAAAATCGTTCACCTGTGGACAAAAGGAGTAGCTACTCAGACTAAGAAGCTTGGAGGAAGAACTATTGAGGAGAGCTCCATCTTAGATCAAAGAAATGGATTACGAGAATGCGTGTGTAATTCCTGGACTTCCAACAAGCTTTTTGACGCAGTACCTCAGTGAAGACTTACGAAGAAACTAGATCTACAGGCTGGAATTAGGGGCAGACTTCTGCACGGAACAGAAAATTACTCTGGAAGAGGAGAGTAAAGGACAACGGTTAAGGGAGCATTCTCGAAACGGACTTGGGTCACCAGTGGTGTGCCACTGGGCTTAGTCTTGGGTCCACTGGTGTTCTTTGTGTATGTATAAGACCTACTCGGTAGTCCGGTCTCTTACACGACCTAGTTCGGAGAAGATGCCAAGGTCATGACAGAAATGAAGGAAAACGATGAATCTATCAGTTTACAGAGGGACCTGGACAATTTCCAAAGTTGGTCTAATAACTGGTTGCCGAAAGTCGATCAAAGGAAATGAGAATGGGAAACAGAGAGAGAAGGCCAAGGCCAACGCGTGATTATTATCTAAAGGGAAACAAGTTATAGGTAGGTATGTGTGACAGACGGAGTCGACATTTCGCCTGTCCTGTCGCCAGAGCTCCTCAAAGTGTCTACTGGTAAATATTTGAATTACACTGAGGAAGGAAGTACTTGTCGAGCTATATACAAAACAGATCCAAACTAGATTATGCCAATAAGTTTGGATAACAATGACAAAGATCTAATCAAGAGGGTTTAGAGGAGAAGAACTACGATGGTACCTAAATTACCAACGCTGACCTAAGACGAAAGGGGGAGGGCCACAAATTTGTCCAGCATGCAAGAGAGAAGAGAGAGAGGTGACTTGATACCGACCTTCAAGTTTCTACATCACTTGGATCATCTCAACAATGAGTAGTTCTTAATGTGATGCAATACCAGGGTAACCAGGGGCCAGGGACAGAGCCAGGGCAAGTTAGCTTGTTAGGAGGGACGTTAACTAGTAGTTAAAAGAATCATTATATGGAGGACGAATGGTTGGAAGAGACTAGATAAGGAAACTATGATTGCCGGTAGTATACAAGTGTAGAGCTCACTCTCAGTACTGTAGAAGTAGGTAAATACAAGTAATTACATTGAAATATACATGAACGACTTCATATTGTGTGAATGAATGTAACAATATAGACAATAATGCACTCGCGAATGTTCAAGCGTTAATAAACGTATATACTTTACAGCCATACTTAAAAAATATGAAAAATTACTAAAACCCAATGTATACTGTATCAACACACACACACACACATATATATATATATATATATATATATATATATATATATATATATATATATATATATATATACACACACACACACACAAGTCTATAAGTAATATTTCCGTCAATAGTTCATATTTACCAACACTGCAGACACTGTGCAATGAAAATTATGTATATTACCCCTGTTCCCAGTTGAAAAGTCTCCACGTCAGGTCAATTTCCTGATATACATACTCAATTTCGTGAACCATTCACCGATTTTCTTGTTTTGTAAATTCTCAGTTGGGGTTGTAAATCCATCCGTAAACGGTATAGGGCCATATGTGTACTGCTAAAACCATCAGCAAGTTATCAGAGATATTTGCGAATCCACCCAACTATTTGCCAATATCCGGACTCGCCTGTGGGTTCCCCATCCTATTTGGAAATGAGTTGAACGAGATGTAAATTTCCTGAGGTATCTGTAAATGTCCCGAGGTATTTGTAATTTTCCTGGATTAATTGAAAAATCCCCGGGTCACATGAGAACTACCAGACTATCGAGCTCCCATTACTGTCGTGCTCAAGGGTAGTACCACTGTGCTCAAGGGCTGTACCGTCGTAATCTGGGCTGTACCGTCGTGGTCTGGGCTGTACCGTCGTGGTCTGGGCTGTACCGTCGTGGTCTGGGCTGTACCGTCGTGGTCTGGGCTGTTCCGTCGTGGTCTGGGCTGTTCCGTCGTGGTCTGGGCTGTTCCGTCGTGGTCTGGGCTGTACCGTCGTGGTCTGGGCTGTACCGTCGTGGTCTGGGCTGTACCGTCGTGGTCAGGTGATGTACCGTCATGCTTAAGGGCAGCTAATTCCCTCAGTCTGTCCTCAGGATCATTCGTAACTTGCTAAAGTCATGTTTACGTCTCATGTAATATTCGTCAGTCACGAAAGATAACTCGCCTGGCTCACAAAGGTGACTTTTTTACGGCGTTATCACTCATGAACTAGAAACAAAAATCATGCCTGATTACATTCTCAATAATGGCAAGGAAAACTGGCGAATAATTGTGTGCGAGTAACTTGAAGATTTTCTTAGTTACACGTTTATTCAACTTCCCATTTTCTGAACACTCTCTCTCTCTCTCTCTCTCTCTCTCTCTCTCTCTCTCTCTCTCCCCTTGCCTCTCACTTCTCTCCCTCCTCTACCCTATCGTTTCTTCATACTCCTTTCCGTCTTATTCTCTCAATCTCCGGAGTCTCACTCCTCCTGTCTACATACCTCGCCTAAGAAACAAACTTGTGTAATTTTTCATCAATTCACACATATTTTGGGGGAGATAATATGGATACTCAAAGCTAAGAGGCACAAACCTCTTAACTTTCCAGGTATCTACATCTAATACGTCACTCTTGATAGATAGCATGGCAGCTGGATCAGATATCTATGAGCCTACAACTGGCATGACCTTTGATCTCGATGGGCCAGGTCGTGCCTCAGGGTCGTAGCGTCCTGCTGAGGGTGGCGTTATGACCACTATACAATAATCTTTTATAGGGGAAAGGATTACCCTTACGCGTCAGCTGTGACGTTCGGGAACCTTCTGACAAAGACGAGTGTATCTGGAAAGTTTCGAACCGTTGTGGAGAATGGTTTGAAGTGCTGTGGTGCGGCCCCTGTTGCCATACGAGGCTCCCGAGTGTTCCAGAGCCTTCTGGTGGGTGTTGCCACGTGAGGCTCCCGAGTGTTCCAGAGCCTTCTGGTGGGTGTTGCCACGTGAGGCTCCCGAGTGTTCCAGAGCCTTCTGGTGGGTGTTGCCACGTGAGGCTCCCGAGTGTTCCAGAGCCTTCTGGTGGATGTTGACACGTGAGGGTTCCAAGTGTTCCAGAGCCTTCTGGTGGGTGTTGCCACCTGAGGCTTCCGAGTGTTCCAGAGCCTTCTGGTGGGTGTTGCCACCTGAGGCTCCCGAGTGTTCCAGAGCCTTCTGGTGGGTGTTGCCACCTGAGGCTCCCGAGTGTTCCAGAGCCTTCTGGTGGGTGTCGCCACGTGAGGTTTCCCCGTGTGGCTGTTTCAATACTTACTGACCCGGGCGACCTAGGCCTGCCTTGCAACCCGGAAGACATTTGGATATTATACAACTTTGAGAAACAATTTATACACAAGTTTATATATATATAGTAAGTGTGTGTGTGTGTGTTACTAAACTCCGTCTGCTTGAAATCACACACACACACACACACACACACACACACACACTCAATAAAGGCACTATCAAAACGAGCAGGACAACTGGGAGGTATCTCCCACTAATTCGTTTTAAAAGTGCTGTTGTTGATTTGAAAAAAAAAAAAATTACAGGGATCTGCCTATCACTAAAGCTGACAAGTTCAACGCCGGAGCGCTCCTGAATAAAGATGATTACTGAAATCAAGTGTATGGTTTATAAGAAGACAGAAGTAAAGGACGTACTCTCCTCTAAGAAGTGATCCCACAGAAACAGCAAGTTTAATAGGAAAATAAAAGTTGCCAGGAGACAATGATGAATTAAGAACTTTCCTTCTTCGAGTTCTTCCTTGCCCTACACATATGGTTTAATCAAGACTCATAAACCAGGAAATCCTGAAAGATCTATAGTCTCCTCAGTGAGATCTGCAAGATATAGGTCCAATGTTCAAATGGCCTGACAGTATTCTCAGTCCACTAATTGGCACAATATCTTGCTCTCATATCAAAAGCAACCTTGATCTAGTAGTCAAACTCAGTAGTGTCCAGCTTGATTATAAATTCAAGTTGATCACTCTTGATGTGTCATTAATTTAGCCTATATTGTAAACCCACAGAAGTCTGCTTATACGTTCACTACAACTATGCTCATAATAAAATGAAACGTTCTGTGTCTTCATCAATGTTTCTTACGAGCATTTCGCATCTATAGTCCAGGATTCATTGATGATGAACTCTACAACATCTATCATATTGGTCATAAATTACAGTATCCCAAAACAATTCCTTGATTCAGTTTGTACTCCTGCTAGAAAGTCCTTTTACAATGTTCAACCTAAAGAACCATTTGTGAACGCTAACTTGTTAGTACTGCCCTTTCATAATAACTTGCTTAATGTTCCCATTTTGTTAGAAACTTTTAATATTAAAGTAGTCTTCAGAGATAACAATACGGTTAGGGGAAGTCTTATTAGAAATTATGTAACTTCTCAGAAAAATTTTGTTTACAATATCCCTAGCAAGAGAGGTGTGTGGTCGTAAGAGTATGTATGAGAGGGCTAAACAGGATGTGTTGAAATTATCTGGATATCTAGAGAGGTTGAGGGAGGAGAGGAGGGAAGTGGAGGGAACAAGGAAAAGGGAGAACCAAGGAGGAGGTGGAGGGGAGTAGTAGTGAAAATGCTCTAGCGTTCAGGGTCCCGAACATGCAGGAAGGTGGGAAGACTGCAAGGGATAGAGCGAACTGGAATGATGTGGTACATTGAAGGTGACGTGCTGTTAGTGGGAATGAACCAGGGGCATAAGAAACTACGAAAGGTCTCTGTGGCTCGGCTGTTGGGATAGAGAAATCTAGTTTCAAGTGCATTATACATGACCGCGAGAGAGAGGATGTGAGCGAATGAGGCCATTTTTTTTTCCTCTGCTCCTGGCGCAACCTCAGTAACCCGGCAAAAAAAGATATATATGAATTTCTCATAAAAACATATACACTCATAATCATCATAATCATCATCACTATTACGGGTACTACAAACCTAATACTTTAATGATAATGAGACCTCACGAACTCCGAACGTACAGTCAACACCTCAAATACCCATCATATAACTGAGTATGAGTGTATCGTGAGTACTGGATACGTGTGTTGTGAGTCCGTGTACGGTTCGAGATGCCCAGCGGTGCCGGCCAACGAGGCAGCGGGCCATGCCAAGGCAAAGCCAGGTCAGTGAGGGGCGGGAAGCCAAGCCAGGTAAAGCCAGGTCAGGCCAGAGCCGGCCGGGAAGCCATCTAAGGCCTCAACTCCCTGCCTCACTTCCTCATCCCAACTGTTCTTGTTCTTGTTTTTTTTTTTACATTTCCCCCGTCCGCTGTATCACATGAAAAGCAAAGAACTCACACTGATATTCATCACACATTTTTTTACTTACATACTTCAGTGAGTTCTGCCACTTTCACACTGCTGACGTGATCTCCGGGTCACACTGGCGGCGTGTTTCACTTTACCCCGTTTCATTAGACTGCTAAATGGGAGTTATGTTACTAATTTTATGGACCATTAACACAATTCAGACAAATGGGATGGCCTCGATTGTCTCTCTAATGCTAGGCAATAAATCCAAATACCCACTGAGAGAGAGAGAGAGAGAGAGAGAGAGAGAGAGAGAGAGAGAGAGAGAGAGAGAGAGAGAGAGAGAGAGAGAGAGAGAGAGAGAGAGAGAGAGAGAGAATACTCGTGTTATATATATATATATATATATATATATATATATATATATATATATATATATATATATATATATATATACACACACACACGTGGAACACAAGCTGCTTACTAAACACTTTTGTTCTGAAAATTAAAGCCCGTATACCCACTAATCCCTGGAATCCTGTGGTGCTAAGAATCTCCGGATTCCCGCCTGACTCTGCAGCCAATGAGAGGGAGGGCTCGAATACTAGTAATACGGCCCCTCGCCATCCAGTGATAGGTTTTTCTGTTCTTCAGCGAGGGGATCGATGACAACTTCTGTCGCTCTACCCTTCCTTCACTTTTCCGTTCTAACGTTACTATCACGATCTCTACTGCAGGAAAAGCATCTTACTTTAGTTCCAGTTTCTCCTCTAACTCTTCCTTAGGTGACATTACAATTCCTTCATCCCCTGATGCTCCTTTCCGTAATCTCTTTTCGAACTGTCCGAAAAGCTCTTCTTTCTCTGGACACAAGCAAGGCTTATGGTCCTGATGGCATCCATCCCCGTGTGGAGTTATATCCTTCAGTGGAGCCTCCAGTGGAACCTTGCACTGTAGACCTACATACCACGAACTGTAGACCCTAATACTATGAACCGTAGACTTAAATCCCGGGCACTGTAGACCTACACGTGTACCTTGTACTGTAGAGGTAATCACCTCGCACACTTGATAGACGCAAACACCCTTAAATCAGCTCTTCTGAAGAAAACACAATTCGCCGGCAGGAGAGTTGTGGATACGAGAGAGAAGCCTTACCCAGTGCCAGGAAATTCCTTGACCTCTCACACAACGGCACGGTCCTTCAACACGACGGTGCGACCCCTAAACACGACGCTACGACTTTTGAACACAACGGTATATGGCCCTTCAACATGAATGCAAGACCCTTGAGTGCGACGGTTCGATCCCTGACCAGGAGAGTAGAATCCTTGAGCACGACGATACGACCCTTGAGCACGACAGTGCAACCCTTGAACACAACGGTGCGACCCTTGAGCACGACGGTACGATCCTTGAGAACGACGTTGCGACACCTTGAGCACAACGGTGCGACCATTTTGGTATGATGACGAAGTCTATGATCCGCCCCTGAAGGATCAGTTAGGTTAAAGGCCAAGCCATACAGTTCCCAAGGGTCGTCCCTCCCCGTTCAAGGGTCGTACCATAGTGGTTAGGAGTCGTCCCTTCGTGCTCAGGGAGTTAAATACAGAGGCGACCTGTAATCACATTAATCACACACGTGTCACAAGGCAGATTACTCCCGCCACGGATAATGCGTATCGATTAGGGTTACGTCACGAAGTTAAACATCACGTAAGGTTAACATTAGCAACACGCACGGCCAGCAGAGACCGGGTGAGGGAAAGATGAGGATATACGGGCCAGTACAGGACGACTGAGGAAGAGTAAAGAATATATGGGCAAGTATAGAAAGGCTACGGAAAGTAAAAAAAAAAAAAGAACACATGGGAGAGGAGGAGAGAGGTTGAGGAAAGTAGAGAACATGTTGAGGATGACAGAGAACGTTAAGGCCCATTACAGAATGGACGTGGAAAAGAAAACGTAGGGACCGAACACCCACCCAGTCTCTTGAGTCCTGTACATGTACTACCATCACTAAACTACCAACACCAACCATCACTACCACGTCTGCTAGTATTGGCACTACTTCCCCTTCCCCTCCTCTTCTACTAGTAAAAGTAGGAGCGGTAATAGCTGGAGCAGTAACAGTAGAAGCATCAGTACTAGTGGTATTCCCCACGCTTATACTACGATTAATTTTCTTCTCCCTCCTCCTATCAAAAAAATGAATATGAACCAAAAAACAGAAAAACTGATGAAGCAAATTATACTTAAAAAAAAGTAATGTCTTGACATTAATTTTCTTCTCCCTCCTCCTATTAAAAAAAATGAATATGAACCAAAAAGAAAACAAAAACTGATGAAGCAAATTATACTTAAGAAAAAAGTAATGTCTTGACAGTGTAGCACACGGGCTACCTGGGAGGAAAAAAAAAACTAAAACTATTCACTGCGCAGGATTTACGGCATTGTGTGGCGGACACAACAATGATGATGATCTGTTGAAAGTCTCTGCTGGACTTGAGGCTTGGCCTTAAGCGGATTCGACTAGAAGAGACGGCAATATTAGAAGATTACGTACAGCGTCCTGGTCTACTTGATGTTCATATACCTAAAGAAATATGACATGCTGTGTGTGTGTGTGTGTGTGTGTGTGTGTGTGTGTGTGTGTGTAAGATCTCTAAATCCTCTTACGCGTCAATTCCGTGTTAGGTCTTCCCGTCTCACCGAAACAAACCAATTAATAAGCATCATATATATATAAAAAAAAAAACACCTCACATTCCTTTCTACTCGGTGACCAACAATCAATAAAGGTATTATTCATTTTTACTCGGCAATACAATGAACTCCGCTGGTAATCTAAACTCGTAAAATAAAACTACGAATTTAATAGGTGTGTATTATCGCCCGATTATGAGTTACTGTACTTGTTTCCAAAACTTTATCCGGTAAATACGATGTGTATATTGTTACGTGTTTTACATAAACCGCACATGATGATTAACATAATTACATAGCATTATCATGATTTACATCGTATTTACATAACATGATTTACATCATAAAGACACAGTATATTATGATTTACATTATAGACTACATAATACCTTATTATCGTAAATGCGTATAGATCTGCTTCATAAATGCACAGTACGTAATGGACTTTATCATAAATATGCAATATACAATGATTTACACCACAAATACACAGTATATAATGAGTTACATCATAACTACATAATACATTATGATTGACATCAGAAACACACTGAATGTAACAGTTTGCATCATAAATACACTGCACATAATGATTTACATAATAAATACACCGTAGAAAACGGCTTACATCGTAAATACAAGACCCATTATGATTTGCGTCATAAATAGGCAGTATAATGTGAATTTAAATCCTCTCTTGTTGCTGTCATGCATTAACTAATTTCCCATTGGCCCTGGCGAGCGCTGGCAACACCCCGCACTGACGAGGGGCATGAATATATAATTAGCTCCGTCTAATGTCTCTATATTACCAGTAATCCACAGAAGGCAGCCTAAGGCGAGGGGGACTTCGGTCGATTACGGCCTTTCTCGAACGAGTTTACACACACAAACATTAACCATTTCAATTTACAAATATAACTTCTAAATAAAAATAAACAATCATTTGCAATCACCGAATACGAAGTTCGCCTCTGAAGAGTGAAATCTAAGCTAGAGGCAATCCACTTTTGGGTGGGATGCTGAAGCGCTCATGAAATACGCATGCGCATATGAATCCCATGACCGTACAACATCACAGAGGCTGAGAAGTGAACTTGGATTATAAACCTTAACAGAAGCGAACGAAAAATTACCTGACAAAATTGGAGTATTTTCTGAGATATATTTAACGTCATTGTATCTGAGGTTATGCAGACGACAAACGCACACGCTCTAATCATTTGTAAGTGACTTTAAAGGCTAAAATATATCAATACAAAACTTACAGCGACGGGACACGTATTTCAACTTATTCCCAAGAGACTCAGGACTCCATACTGAATCCAAGCGTTTACTGAGCGACTTTCCCAAACTTCGTGAAGCACGACGGTACGTCCCTTGACCACGATCATACACAAGAGCCGTACCGACGTGCTCGTGGGGGAGGAGGTGAGGTGAGGTGAGCCACTATCTGTGCTGCTGGGTTGTCAACCAGTGTCCGGCGGGAGAGACTGGCGGTGGGAAAGTTACGACAGTTTCTTAACGACTTGAAAAAGAAAATGTATACAGGACACTGCTGAAACCAGGCGACCAAAATCTAAAGAAAATATTCCCCAGATTACAGATATTTCAGGTTGCAACAACTGAAAGTATCTTTCTTATAAGGTTCCTGAAGCCTAGTGTATACTTATAAGGTTCCTGAAGCCTAGTGTATACTTATATGGCTCCTCAAGCCTAGTGTATACTTATAAGGCTCCTCAAGCCTAGTGTATACTTACAAGGCTCCTCAAGCCTAGTGTATACTTACAAGGCTCCTCAAGCCTAGTGTATACTTATAAGGCTCCTCAAGCCTAGTGTATACTTACAAGGCTCCTCAAGCCTAGTGTATACTTACAAGGCTCCTCAAGCCTAGTGTATACTTACAAGGCTCCTCAAGCCTAGTGTATACTTATAAGGCTCCTCAAGCCTAGTGTATACTTATAAGGTTCCTCAAGCCTAGTGTATACTTATAAGGCTCCTCAAGCCTAGTGTATACTTACAAGGCTCCTCAAGCCTAGTGTATACTTATAAGGCTCCTTCAATTTGCTCACCACTTGAAGAAGGCTGACGCCACCATGTCACGGGATAATGCTAAGATACTCAATGTCAGGCTTATGCAGAGCAGCAGCGATGCCCTCTGCTCTCTCCAGCATTCGAGGATTATCCACGAAAGGTAAGGTCTTCTTCATCTCTACAGCCCCTGTAACACCATGGGTCCGGCGGAAACATTTCTTAACACGTTTTATTTTCTTCGAACATAAATTTATCTGTGGACGAGTCTTAACTCGGTGACTTAAATAACCACTGCCATATCAGTGGGAAAATAAAATTGTTTCATCTATAGATACCAGTGTCACATTCGAAGGTGTGGGAATCATATTATCACAAGCAGACTCCAACGGAACGGTCGTGCCCCGTCCACAAATTGCAGCACATCACTATGTCATGCTGTCCTAATGGCCAGCAAAATGGTCTACCGGGGCGTGTTATGAAATTTTTCCCGAGTTTTATAACACGGGCAGAAATGTCCCATAACAGCCGCCAGCATCTGTTTGTTTACTTGTTCCCTGTCCATCGTTTCATAGTACGTATATCTGTGTTTCCCGCTTTAGAGAGGTAGCGCCAGGAACAAACGAACAATGGCCCCCACTTGTGAACGAGATCATCGTGTTATCAGAGATACAACACGAAAATCGCAAGACTTGAGGAGCATTGTATGGAACTTGCCTGGCCTCCAGTGCAGGACAGTCATTAGGAAAAAAGCAAGACTATAAGAAAATGTCATTTACGAGAACATCAAAAACTTTTATGTTCTACGACCAAATGTGGAGATTACATATTATTTTTTACATACAAAAGATTAAAGCGACATAATCCATACTAGGATTATGAGTCTAATGTCATTTCTTTCTGTAGATGATGGGAAATGAAAGCATAAAACTGTAATGAGTACATGATTTATAATTCATAAGTTCTGACCAAGAGCCACACAGTAAGTCATACACCCACTTTATATACTTACCTCCACGACTTCTGGTAGGTCGGGAACATAGTTTGCTATCAACTGGCTGGGATCAGTATACTAGCCGACCGAATCCTCTCCATCTCACATCACAACCCTCTCCGTAAAACAACTTGGATCAAAACTTTACTCTCATAAATTTCAGGGACTAAAAATGGACAAAGATGATGTCAACAAAGTGTGTGTGTGTGTGTGTGTGTGTGCGTGCGTGCCAAAGCCCGCACATCAGCGATTCACACAGCGCCGGGCAGAGTGGACCATGTACAGCGAACCACTAGGTGAGAGCAGAAGTCAGATGTCGGTCTGCGAGTCTACAACACAAGGTAGCCAACAGGGACATGGAATTTCTAATTCATTACGATTTTCTCCCCTGATCATTTGTTCTTCCACGACCACTAGAGAAACTTCTATCAAAATATAAAAAGAAAAAACCCGCAACGGTGTCTCTGATAGACAACCCTTCCCGCTCAGAATGCCAGAGTTGTCCACACGCGCGGCGGTGCAGGTAGAAAATCACTGTTATTTTGCCGGACTGGCTCCGGCGTGGCCTCTCTCCCGGCAACAGTAATTACCGAGAAGTGGCACGGAAACTGACGCCCGGGGACGCGACCCATTATACCCAGACACCAGCGGCACCCCGCCTCTCATGTGCCGCTGCCCACCGCTCCTTACTGGAGAAACACCGCCGCTGACACGTCTTGCTGGTGAAGATTTGGACATTGGTCCACGGGTCGCCGGGGAAAAAAAAAATCTACAAAAAAAAAATTCACATTTCTCACATGGACCACAAATACAGTGGTAGACTGAGAGTCTCCTTCCTGCACTACCAATTTTAGCTGAAAGACGAAAAGGTTTAACACAAGGAGAGTACAGACTCGCCCACAAGGAATCTCCACACGGCCACTGAGAAAGTCCACTATCTATTTTATAGGACTAGTACCACTGAGGTGGCCGTAAAGGTAGTCTATTAAGAGTCACACCACCGAGTCCAAGGAGTACCCAAGACCCGCGTCACAAGACAAGCGGCCGGCCCCACACAACAAGGGTCTAACATAGTCGTACAACATTATGAAACACAGGAAAAAGTTTTGAAAGTCACCACATTCGATGTTTCGGATGTGGCGACTTTCAAAACTGGAAACAGTTGCCAGATATCGTCACTGTCATGGGTTAAGTGTACTTCATTGCTTTATAATGTTTTCAGCAGACTTTTCCAGTACAATGTTCTTCTATGATTTAGTGGCAAATAGGTGACATCTTCAGATAAATCTAGTTGGCAAGACTTATTTCAGTGCGTGGTAAATACAGACACTACGACACTTTCCTGTCTTTGGTCATGAATTTTCTGCCAGCCATCTGATGAAATTTTAGGACAGTTCAGGTACTGAAACCCCTTTTTAACATTCATCTTCACCTCGCTGTCGGGGAATAGTACACATCCTCTCCTCATACCTGACCCCTCCTACCGACACCTTCAAGAAATAAGCGACACCAGAGACTCGGGACCAAAGACAGTGCCATCCATGACACAAGCCCAATAGGGATGTAAAAAAAAAGTGGCACTCCTGACGGAGCCCAAGAGGAAAAACGACACCATCTCCTACATAGAACGTGGAACCCCTGACGTGTGCCACTGGGATAACACCACCACCACAAACACGACCACACGTAAGGTGAAACCACAGACAACACCGCTGACGTGACCATGAGCACGGACGACCCTCAGTGGTGGTGGCGGTGGCGGTAATGACAAGGCACACCACCACAACAACAAAGCCAGATCGATGGCCGCCTCCAATATAATTCGCCGAGTAAGGCTGGGGAGGGAGAGGAGGGGAGAGAGAGAGAGAGAGAGAGAGAGAGAGAGAGAGAGAGAGAGAGAGAGAGAGAGAGAGACCCTCTCCCCTCTACGGGAGGGATGGGGTAAGTTTGGCGCCAGGCACCCCCTGTGGGTCAGCACCTCCATACAGCCGAGACTTTTGATCTTAAGAGATGAAAACTGTGAGACTCGCTCGTGTCGTTTGACGACGATTAACTCGCAGAAACTAGAGACGAAGTCCTCATAGTACTATGGTACACCTGAGTCTTCGATTTCCCCTAGTCTCCACAAGACAACAACAGTTGGTTTCAAAGAATTAAAGTACGCGCGACAGATACGGTCGCAGAGTGCGAGTGACCACACAACTTACCACATACTTGATAATATGCTCCAGACCATCCTAGGGCCAAGATTATCCACACTTTTTTCTGAAGGCTGTTGAGAAAATCCCCCTGAAACCAGCTGGTCGCTCGAGACCCTAAACCAGAGGAGCTCCCAGACCAGAGGAGGTCCCTCCCATTTCTATAGCTCGCAAACAAGCTGTACATGACTGTAATGGATCATGGCAATCCTGAGAACCGATCTGGTCATCAGAAACCGTCCTCCGGTAACTCCCGAAGGAGACTATGTAACGACGGTAGTTCTCAGCGACGCCAAGATGCGACTAAACCCGCTCGTGGACGAACTACATCTCCGCCAGACTTCGACTCGGACACACCACGATGAGGAGGCTGATTTCCATTCGCTGTGTGGATCACACAGGCGGTAAACAGGCGAGGGGGAACGAGCCAGGTAGGTAGCGGCCACCTGACACATGGAGAGTGATGACAATACAAATGAAGGGGATAAAATCAATACTGCGCCAGCACCAGCACCCCCAACATGGGCCCCCCCTTCTGTGAGGTCTGACACCATGGTGACGACACCAACAGTAAGGCACACAGCGCAGAGTGAGGGGCATCAGGAGGCACAAACCAGACCCACACACAAATATGAATAACAGTAAATGCATTCTGAATACTGGTCAGCCACGACACGCGCAGAGGACCCTGGATGAAGCTATAGGATCCGAAACCTCGACATATCTCACGGTGGATAAACAAACGGTACCAGCAACGGCGCACCAGTCCGAGGTCAAGGCCAGAGGTCACTGTGACCCAGCCCCGGAGATCGAGTAAGCGTAAACACATCCCGCCCAAGCTTGACCTAGTTTCTGGTACGGTAATTGTATTTGCATATACCTGAAGTCTGGTAACTGTGGCAATATCAAGCCTTTCAATAACCAACCTCATTACTAAGTTCAATTAAACGTTTCCAGCCATTACTGACGAAACACAGTAAAGATGTGAGGTCACTCTCGACCTTCTCCACACACCCACCGTCCCCCACCTCCCACCTAGGAAATAAAATAAGTGGGAACTGGGTCAAGTACTGAATTTGCCTACCAGTCTCCAGTGAGCGTCAGGACACAGTAAACAACAGCGCATGAATTTTAATTGAAAAAGTTGATGGTGCGGTAATACAGTGTCATACGTCAAGCTTTACTAGCTCGGCCAGTGAATGAATCATGAGCCGGGGAGGATGAGGGAATGAACGACGTAAAGCGAGGATGAATGCGACGAAATGATATTGAAAAGGTGAACAGTTTTTACGGGAGGACCTGAAGTGACAAGGGCGTAGGCGAAACAGTGATGGAGTATGTGGCGTTATAATACAGTAGGTAAAGTGATAATCACGGCTGGTATTATGAGGTGGGAGACATGATCATGTCATGCGAGTAGGCAACAATGAGGAAAATTACGTGGAAGAAATCATCATAAGGTGATGAACCACGTACAATAAAGTTGGGTGATATTACTAAGGAGTGACTGAATAAGTAATAAGAAGTGAGCGAGATGATTATGAGGCATGTGAGATGATTATGAGGGATGTGAGATGACTGTGAGGCATGTGAGATGATTGTGAGGCACGTGAGATAACTATGAGGCATGTGAGATGATTATGAGGCATGTGAGATGATTATGAGGCATGTGAGATGATTATGAGGCATGTGAGATGATTATGAGGCATGTGAGATGATTATGAGGCATGTGAGATGATTATGAGGCATGTGAGATGATTATGAGGCATGTGAGATGATTATGAGGCATGTGAGATGATTATGAGGCATGTGAGATGATTATGAGGCATGTGAGATGATTATGAGGCATGTGAGATGATTATGAGGGATGTGAGATGACTGTGAGGCATGTGAGATGATTATGAGGCATGTGAGATGATTATGAGGCATGTGAGATGATTATGAGGCATGTGAGATGATTATGAGGCATGTGAGATGATTATGAGGCATGTGAGATGATTATGAGGCATGTGAGATGATTATGAGGCATGTGAGATGATTATGAGGCATGTGAGATGATTATGAGGCATGTGAGATGATTATGAGGCATGTGAGATGATTATGAGGCATGTGAGATGATTATGAGGCATGTGAGATGATTATGAGGCATGTGAGATGATTATGAGGCATGTGAGATGATTATGAGGCATGTGAGATGATTATGAGGCATGTGAGATGATTATGAGGCATGTGAGATGATTATGAGGCATGTGAGATGATTATGAGGCATGTGAGATGATTATGAGGCATGTGAGATGATTATGAGGCATGTGAGATGATTATGAGGCATGTGAGATGATTATGAGGCATGTGAGATGATTATGAGGCATGTGAGATGATTATGAGGGATGTGAGATGACTGTGAGGCATGTGAGATGATTATGAGGGATGTGAGATGACTGTGAGGCATGTGAGATGATTATGAGGCATGTGAGATGATTATGAGGGATGTGAGATGACTGTGAGGCATGTGAGATGATTATGAGGCATGTGAGATGATTATGAGGCATGTGAGATGATTATGAGGGATGTGAGATGACTGTGAGGCATGTGAGATGATTATGAGGGATGTGAGATGACTGTGAGGCATGTGAGATGATTATGAGGCATGTGAGATGATTATGAGGCATGTGAGATGATTATGAGGCATGTGAGATGATTATGAGGCATGTGAGATGATTATGAGGCATGTGAGATGATTATGAGGCATGTGAGATGATTATGAGGCATGTGAGATGATTATGAGGGATGTGAGATGACTGTGAGGCATGTGAGATGATTATGAGGCATGTGAGATGATTATGAGGCATGTGAGATGATTATGAGGCATGTGAGATGATTATGAGGCATGTGAGATGATTATGAGGCATGTGAGATGATTATGAGGCATGTGAGATGATTATGAGGCATGTGAGATGATTATGAGGCATGTGAGATGATTATGAGGCATGTGAGATGATTATGAGGCATGTGAGATGATTATGAGGCATGTGAGATGATTATGAGGCATGTGAGATGATTATGAGGCATGTGAGATGATTATGAGGCATGTGAGATGATTATGAGGCATGTGAGATGATTATGAGGCATGTGAGATGATTATGAGGCATGTGAGATGATTATGAGGCATGTGAGATGATTATGAGGCATGTGAGATGATTATGAGGCATGTGAGATGATTATGAGGCATGTGAGATGATTATGAGGCATGTGAGATGATTATGAGGCATGTGAGATGATTATGAGGCATGTGAGATGATTATGAGGCATGTGAGATGATTATGAGGGATGTGAGATGACTGTGAGGCATGTGAGATGATTATGAGGCATGTGAGATGATTATGAGGCATGTGAGATGATTATGAGGCATGTGAGATGATTATGAGGCATGTGAGATGATTATGAGGCATGTGAGATGATTATGAGGCATGTGAGATGATTATGAGGCATGTGAGATGATTATGAGGCATGTGAGATGATTATGAGGCATGTGAGATGATTATGAGGCATGTGAGATGATTATGAGGCATGTGAGATGATTATGAGGCATGTGAGATGATTATGAGGCATGTGAGATGATTATGAGGCATGTGAGATGATTATGAGGGATGTGAGATGACTGTGAGGCATGTGAGATGATTATGAGGCATGTGAGATGATTATGAGGCATGTGAGATGATTATGAGGGATGTGAGATGACTGTGAGGCATGTGAGATGATTATGAGGCATGTGAGATGATTATGAGGCATGTGAGATGATTATGAGGCATGTGAGATGATTATGAGGCATGTGAGATGATTATGAGGCATGTGAGATGATTATGAGGCATGTGAGATGATTATGAGGCATGTGAGATGATTATGAGGCATGTGAGATGATTATGAGGCATGTGAGATGATTATGAGGCATGTGAGATGATTATGAGGCATGTGAGATGATTATGAGGCATGTGAGATGATTATGAGGCATGTGAGATGATTATGAGGGATGTGAGATGACTGTGAGGCATGTGAGATGATTATGAGGCATGTGAGATGATTATGAGGCATGTGAGATGATTATGAGGCATGTGAGATGATTATGAGGCATGTGAGATGATTATGAGGCATGTGAGATGATTATGAGGCATGTGAGATGATTATGAGGCATGTGAGATGATTATGAGGCATGTGAGATGATTATGAGGCATGTGAGATGATTATGAGGCATGTGAGATGATTATGAGGCATGTGAGATGATTATGAGGCATGTGAGATGATTATGAGGCATGTGAGATGATTATGAGGCATGTGAGATGATTATGAGGCATGTGAGATGATTATGAGGGATGTGAGATGACTGTGAGGCATGTGAGATGATTATGAGGCATGTGAGATGATTATGAGGCATGTGAGATGATTATGAGGCATGTGAGATGATTATGAGGCATGTGAGATGATTATGAGGCATGTGAGATGATTATGAGGCATGTGAGATGATTATGAGGCATGTGAGATGATTATGAGGCATGTGAGATGATTATGAGGCATGTGAGATGATTATGAGGCATGTGAGATGATTATGAGGCATGTGAGATGATTATGAGGCATGTGAGATGATTATGAGGCATGTGAGATGATTATGAGGCATGTGAGATGATTATGAGGCATGTGAGATGATTATGAGGCATGTGAGATGATTATGAGGCATGTGAGATGATTATGAGGCATGTGAGATGATTATGAGGCATGTGAGATGATTATGAGGCATGTGAGATGATTATGAGGCATGTGAGATGATTATGAGGCATGTGAGATGATTATGAGGCATGTGAGATGATTATGAGGGATGTGAGATGACTGTGAGGCATGTGAGATGATTATGAGGGATGTGAGATGACTGTGAGGCATGTGAGATGATTATGAGGCATGTGAGATGATTATGAGGGATGTGAGATGACTGTGAGGCATGTGAGATGATTATGAGGCATGTGAGATGATTATGAGGCATGTGAGATGATTATGAGGCATGTGAGATGATTATGAGGCATGTGAGATGATTATGAGGCATGTGAGATGATTATGAGGCATGTGAGATGATTATGAGGCATGTGAGATGATTATGAGGCATGTGAGATGATTATGAGGGATGTGAGATGACTGTGAGGCATGTGAGATGATTATGAGGCATGTGAGATGATTATGAGGCATGTGAGATGATTATGAGGCATGTGAGATGATTATGAGGCATGTGAGATGATTATGAGGCATGTGAGATGATTATGAGGCATGTGAGATGATTATGAGGCATGTGAGATGATTATGAGGCATGTGAGATGATTATGAGGCATGTGAGATGATTATGAGGCATGTGAGATGATTATGAGGCATGTGAGATGATTATGAGGCATGTGAGATGATTATGAGGGATGTGAGATGACTGTGAGGCATGTGAGATGATTATGAGGGATGTGAGATGACTGTGAGGCATGTGAGATGATTATGAGGCATGTGAGATGATTATGAGGCATGTGAGATGATTATGAGGGATGTGAGATGACTGTGAGGCATGTGAGATGATTATGAGGCATGTGAGATGATTATGAGGCATGTGAGATGATTATGAGGCATGTGAGATGATTATGAGGCATGTGAGATGATTATGAGGGATGTGAGATGACTGTGAGGCATGTGAGATGATTATGAGGCATGTGAGATGATTATGAGGCATGTGAGATGATTATGAGGCATGTGAGATGATTATGAGGCATGTGAGATGATTATGAGGCATGTGAGATGATTATGAGGCATGTGAGATGATTATGAGGCATGTGAGATGATTATGAGGCATGTGAGATGATTATGAGGCATGTGAGATGATTATGAGGCATGTGAGATGATTATGAGGCATGTGAGATGATTATGAGGCATGTGAGATGATTATGAGGCATGTGAGATGATTATGAGGCATGTGAGATGATTATGAGGCATGTGAGATGATTATGAGGCATGTGAGATGATTATGAGGCATGTGAGATGATTATGAGGGATGTGAGATGACTGTGAGGCATGTGAGATGATTATGAGGCATGTGAGATGATTATGAGGCATGTGAGATGATTATGAGGCATGTGAGATGATTATGAGGCATGTGAGATGATTATGAGGCATGTGAGATGATTATGAGGCATGTGAGATGATTATGAGGGATGTGAGATGACTGTGAGGCATGTGAGATGATTAGGACTGCTAACTATGAATCACGCGAGCCTGAGTTCGAATCCTGGGAAGAGACGTCGATTTACAGAGCCAACCCAGCTGTTTATCATTCCTTCACAGCTGGCTGATAACTATGTACCTGGCGTAGAGTGGGGAGTGTATACTTACTTCCAATCCCCAGGTAGGCTAGTAAAGGGGTAATATATGATACATATACATAATATATATATATATATATATATATATATATATATATATATTGTCCCTGGGGATAGGGGAGAAAGAATACTTCCCACGTATTCCCTGCGTGTCGTAGAAGGCGACTAAAAGGGGAGGGAGCGGGGGGGGGGGCTGGAAATCCTCCCTTCTTGTTTTTTTTTTTTTAATTTTCCAGAAGAAGGAACAGAGAAGGGGGCCAGGTGAGGATATTCCCTCAGAGGCCCAGTCCTCTGTTCTTAACGCTACCTTGCTAATGCGGGAAATGGCGAATAGTTTGAAAGAAAAAGAATATATATATATATATATATATATATATATATATATATATATATATATATATATATATATATATATATATATATATACCACCATATAAACAGTAGGCGTCGGTGGTCGAAGACGACAGGAAAGGTCGGGTAAGCCTGAGGACAAGTGAAGTCGGCAGCCGTGAGGATAAACGCGAGAAATACAGACACAAGAAAACTTACGGCGTGAAGACAGATGGCGAGGAACCGTAACAAACGCTGGCTCGGGCGTCACGAATGACCTGACGCTGTCGACGACGGAGGAGATATAGGGGCGATAACGTCACACAAAATTAAGAGCGTGAAGATAAGGAGCCCCGGCGGGGCATTAATCAGCCGGCGGCACAAGAGGACGGCCGGATATGACACCCAGGGAACCAAAGAGCAACTGACAAAGTTATTAACAAGGTCAAGAAAGATTACGATCGTGAGGTTGATCGCTGGGGAGAAAAATGACGCTAGGAATGTCAAGCGTCAGATTAATGCGCGAACGAAATAAGAGAGAGAGAGAGAGAGAGAGAGAGAGAGAGAGAGAGAGAGAGAGAGAGAGAGAGAGAGAGAGAGAAGGTAATGAAGTATAAATAAAGGGGACCTTAATTAACATCATTACTTCATTAACTTTTTCAAAGCCTCATTAAGATAACATACAGACGTATATTCGTGGGTGTCCAGGAACGCAGACGCGGGCGAGGGTTGTGGTACAGTGTGTGGTGGTCGCTGGGGGAGAGGGGGGGGGGAGGTGTGACGGCAGAGGTTGGCATGGTTTCGCCTGGCATGTACAGCATCAGTTAGGGAAATCAAACGATCAAGTGAGGGAAGTGATGTGAGAAAAGAGGGATGCGAACTGAACGAAATGAACTGGAAAATGGTAATCACAATCTCTCCTGTGATGAAGGCTTTCCTAATAACATCATCATTACCAACTTCCACAACGTCAGTTACCTGATGACGAGGCTAAACCTCCTCTTCACAGACCTCAACACACGAGTGGTAACACACACCCGACCTCACCTGTTAACATTCTGAACTACACACACGCACACACACACACACACACATTGGGCTAAATAATAATGGCCACATTGCTAACGTAACTTACACCAACCTGAACACACTCATTCCATATATAATACAAAAGGTAATACATCTACAAACGTGTGTACAATTTGGTTTTGATCATGAAAACAAAGGACTGTAAAATGTGTCTATGCTCAATAAATAGTAATTTGTTTAATAGATAATCCCTGGGGATAGGGGATTAAGAATACTTCCCACGTATTCCCTGCGTGTCGTAGAAGGCGACTAAAAGGGGAGGGAGCGGGGGGCTGGAAATCCTCCCCTCTCTTTTTTTTTTTTTTTTTTAATTTTCCAAAAGAAGGAACAGAGAATTGGGCCAGGTGAGGGTATTCCCTCAAAGGCCCAGTCCTCTGTTCTTAATGCTACCTCGCTAACGCGGGAAATGGCAAATAGTTTAAAAAAAAAGAAAGATAATTTATGATCTGAATGATCCACCTTCAATATCCAAATGACAAATCGGCAATGGTTCAGTTTCGTGTATTAGAACTAGTAAGACGATCCAGCTGAAAGAAAATAGATCGTCTACCACAGGATGACAATTGTTTAAAAAAAATGAATGATCACCACAACGATACATGAATAACTTAAATATCTTGTAGTTTGGATACAATCAACTGCTCACTGTGAGAGGAGCTGATCATACAACTTCACACCCTCATCTAGAGACAGACAACACACACGCGCGGACGGACAGAAACGAAGATATAAGGTCTCTCTTACTTGGCAGCGGCGACATGAAAAGCAACGTACAAAAATATAACTCAGTACCTAATGACCGAGACGACTTTATCAACGGGAGCTGTAAAATGGTGTTTAGCTTTACACAAAACAGAGTGAAAGCGAAGAGGAAGAACGCCGCGAAAGGAAGAAGTGGTACGTGATGGTGGGAGGAGGGATAATAGGACGAAGCCATGAACAGCGAGGATGGATACAGATAAGGTCGAAGCCTTGAGCCACCTCCACAAAGGCAGCCTCCGGCACCATCGTCTCAAACCCTCCCAATCTCTTTTTATCTTCCCCGCCAATTTATATATACCTTGTATTGTGTCTTCGTACGCATCCAGCTCTCTCTCTCTCTCTCTCTCTCTCTCTCTCTCTCTCTCTCTCTCTCTCTCTCTCTCTCTCTCTCTCGTGAAGGCTACGTCTTCTAATATCCGGTCGTAGGTACTCGTAGGCATGTACGTTTCCCTTCGGTCATCTAAGCCAAGCTGTATTAACACAAGACAAGCGCCCGTGAAACCCAGGATTCAAATTCAACATTACTCTAAATATGGAGTAAATACCATACAACTGTACGGCTGATTCAGCCCAACAGGGCGCTGACGGAGGATGACGTCATCAGACGGAAATACGTCACTGCCGAGGCAGATCTTATATTCGTTTCTTTTTTTCCCTCTGATGGGTTTCTTTCTTTTCCAGTTCTTTTTTTCCCCCACCCCAAAAAATTTTAACTCGTCTAATTCCGTCTCACCAACACGATGGTTAAGACAATGGAGCTGCTCTCCAACAATGGCCAGACACAAAAAGGCATTGCTGACGGCCACCGGTTCCACTGAAATCTAAAGCGACCGTCGGAGCCAATGAGCGACTCATGGAACGCGCCGAAATACTGGGCGACTGTTAAGACCCATTGTCATGTAATGAGACTGATGTACCCACTGTAACGTATGGCGATTGCTGATCCCACTGCAACATAAAGCGCCCAATGGAGCCAGCGTAATTTGGAAAGGGGGTCGTCGCAAGTTTCCACCGAACTCCAAGGCGACCGCTGGTAACCCACAACGTATTTGGTCGCATGTTCACACACCTCTTTTTTTTTTTCTCGGTCTGCCGCCCAGGTTGTATGGATGGGAGGACAGGAGGAAGGAAACGGCCATCGCCAAGCCGTAAACAAGTGTCCCAGTGTCTGGCCCCGGGAAAGGACAGGGTAGAAACATTAAATAATATATTGTTCTGAACACACACAAGTATTTGTAACAAGGTTAAAATAACCATTAAAACTGTATCTGTAAATCTGTAACATATATATATATATATATATATATATATATATATATATATATATATATATATATAGAATATGGGAAAAAATGACATAAAAGTTTTAGCAGACCATCACATTGCTATGTATTTTGTTAATCGGGAATAAATGATTTTGTGTAGAACTTATACAAATGTAAATCAGTACATTTTCATTCGAACATGTAACCATACACAGAAATCTGGAATCCTGACGCATCCCCATACAACCCCACTTCAACGTTGCTTGAGATGTGAAAGTCTCTACAAGACAGCGGCAATGTAATACACAGTTGATCTCTGTATGTGTCTGGTGGTGGTTAACCAGCTTCCTGAAGCACAGGGCCACGCATTATCCTCATCATGGTCACTCGTAACTCTCAACGTCCACTTGTGTTCATCGTAGAAGTTCCTATGACATCTCGGGAGGCATCCCAGCGTCTCGTCAAGTGAATCATTGGCATATTTGTGTGCTCCGTACGTAGGCCTGTGCTGCTACGCCTCTCTCAATACTGCACGTCGCCTCATGGGCAGGAACGTCCCTTTGAGACTCAGTGTGCCGTCAGAGGCACTTCGGTGTGGACGTGTGGTAATGCTGCCTCGCTTCACGACTCTCGGTGAAGCCTGACCCAGGATACACCAGGGTCTGGTCGCTGCCCGACCTTAGGCTGATGCTATGGAAGAAAGCTCGCCGCAGGTGGGGGGGGGGGGGGGGGCGCTGGGCCCGGGGATCATTTCAGACAATGGATGAGATGAGAGAGAGAGAGAGAGAGAGAGAGAGAGAGAGAGAGAGAGAGAGAGAGAGAGAGAGAGAGAGAGGGGACGTTCAGCATTTCAAGACAATTTGGTAAATGAGAAGTGATGTGTGTTTTATCACGTCTTCGTTTCTGTCGTCTGACAACTATACAAAGTCTGAGCAGGATGGGACGGTCTTACCTTCTTCAGCACCTTTTTTTCCCCTGTCGTGCATGTACAAATATACTCTCGATATGTTCTGATCTAAAACCTTTATTACAGAACAAATGCAATTCAACACCACTCTAGGCAACACACCAGAAACTTACTTCTCTCGCAACAAAAGATCGTGCGAGGCGAGCAAGTCAACGCGGAAAATGAAGCGCTTTTATTCAGGGTGAACAAGTAATGGTTTACAATACTCAATATGTCATGCAAAGTCAATTCAAAAATTATCCTTTTCTGCGCGACGCTATGACCCTCGGGTAGGATGGCGTTAACGTCGGACCTGACCTCTAAAGATCAGGTCAAATGTCAGGCCATCATACGTAAAGGTCACACAGCTCCAGCTTAGGGGGGATACAGAAAACATGAAGTTTTGTTAATTTCACATTTGCAATTCACATGAAATTGATCTCTAATTAAAAACTATCATCCTAACTGAGGATGAAAAAACTGGGACACATTTCAATACGTTAGAGGATTCTATTCACGCTTTTTTGCGTTTTCCACTGAAAATATAGTTCTTTTCCAATCTGCTCTTTATGTCGCAAACATTTATATTTAATCCCTTTTATTGCTCATGTCACTACCTAGTGGTAATAATGACCCATTTGATGAGGCACTCACACATTCGTCCTCACCAAATACACGTAATGTATCAGAGACCTGGACCTACACTCCCCGTCAACACACACACACCCACTACCCAGCAGCAGCCTTTACTAGCACGACAAAACCCCACATCAGCCCGGCTACTGCTGCATTCACCCAAGCTTTCGCCAACCTCCCGTCTGCCAGTGTTTACGTCATGGCGTAAACAAACCCGCAGTATCTGGACCTGCTTCTGCTTACACAAGCAGCATTAGCAAATACATGCAGGCACAGAGCAAACACAAGCAGGCCCACAGCAAACACAGGCAGGCCCACGGCAAACAAAACAAAGTCGTATCGCTACAATTCACTGGGCTTCCTCCTCTTCCTCAGCCTTCGTTTACCTTCCATAACGACCTGCAATCATTTGAACTGAGAGTATATCTAGCTCAGGAAAATGTCCAGGATTCGCCTGGTAGATTTTCCCCTTAGGATGCTAGTAAATGCTCTAATAATATCATTAATAATAATAATAATAATGATAATAATAATAATAATAATAATAACTATACATGCGTAGCACCATATGCTAATGAGGCTCCAGACAGCCTCATCCCATGGCCTGACAAACACTTAGCTGCTCGCCGTCCTTCCTGAGAAGGAACTTCTTGTGTCCTACCAGTGACCTTGGGTAACCACTCAGGTCGCAGACCAGGTATCCGAGACAGCTCTGACCTTCACAACCAATGGAGGTCCTTTCTTAATTCTCAGGGAAGTCCGCCACCAATTACTTAGCGGCTTTGCCCACACATGATTGGCCTGGTCGACTCGACTGGCTCGTAAAACTCCCTGCGGCAGCTACCTGCACCACTCAACCAGGCCATTTGCCTCAGGCCACAAGGGCGCTGCCCCGACGCCTGAACACGTCACGGCTACGTGACTGCTGACTCATCATTCTCTCCCAGATGCCTGGCTCTGTGGTGCCTCATCTCTAATGGCCTCCTTCCACGGTAGCCGTGAATTACTCTGGCTCCTGTCTCCTCCGCTTGGAGATCCAAGGGACATCGGCAGCGCCCGTTTCCCTTAACAGGCTCACTTCGACTGTGCCTTCTGCAGCACAAAACACTCACCTTCGCCAACTGCCCAGTAACGCGGGACCTCGGCAACGTCGCCTCCCTTTAGCTAAAGACAGTTGTACGAAACTTGGCAATCATGCAACCCTCCCACGGGACTCCTACCTCGCTACACCTCACACCTCCCGAATCGGCGCCACGTAATAATTCATACTCCAATCTCAGATGCCACTCCCTGCTCTTACAACACGTCCAAGTTACCGATCAATATTTTCCAGCAACCAACGCCATGGGAACCCCTAACTAACCGCATACTATCTATTCGTTCATAACTTCAGCAGCTGGCCCTAAGCAGCCTTACCACTGCACTTACCCAATAAAGCACCGTGTGTTACTTGTGTTTCCTGACCATTCTTTCACTCCATTACCATCATAAGTAAGATCACCGCTAAACTGGTGACCCCAGAAGTAAGAGGGAGACATTCAGTCATAGTTCAAATAATGCTAACAGTCAATCATCCATCCAGGACCCAACTATATCTGTCTCAGCTCCAACAATCCTCCCACACTCCTCCCCTCCTGACCACCTGTATCCTACACCTGCCCCGCTATCCTCTTGTCTTCATCAGAGGTCCAGACAACATTAGCCAGACAGGATGTCGTACCCAGCCTGGTAATCCAGCGACTTCCGGCACTTTAAACTCACCACCATGAGCCACCTGGACGCTCCTGACCAGACTTGACTTCCCATCAGCTCTGGGCGTCCACCCAAGAGCAGCATACACCTCACCACCACCTGGGTCTTCACGAAGAATAATGGGAACACGGACAGAGCTGTAGCAACATTTCTCAGTGTCGCCCAACTGAGTCTTGCCTCTGACTGACGTCTCACAGCCTGATCGACACCCGGTCTACGTTACAATTTGTTACTGGACCTCCGGTGACTCAGGGTAACCATTAAGCTCATGGGAAGGGTACTTGAGCAAACAGACACTTATGACCTTCACAATAAAAAGTCCACTTGGGTCAATACTCCCATCAAAGATCGTCCTTCCTTCCATCAAAGAGGGCCTAACTGTCAATGACTTAGCAGTCACACCTGCACAAATAACACTATCGGCGTGGCGTACCCAGACTGTGCATCACCTGTGCAGCAGCCACACGATTGAGTCACGCAGCCTACTTGCCTCAGAACACACACACACACACACACACACACACACACACATACACATTTTCACCACCAGACGTGACCAGTCCTCACACACAAGAGACAGTTGGCCTGAGGGCTGCAGATGAGAGTCTTGTGTCACACCCTAGGGAATCACAGAAAGAGCAAGAGAGAGAGAGAGAGAGAGAGAGAGAGAGAGAGAGAGAGAGAGAGAGAGAGAGAGAGAGAGAGTGGAGAGAGAGTATGAGCGGGAAGGGAGGACACGAAATAGAACGACGAGGCTAAAAGCGAGATCAAAAGATGGCAAGGAGCTGAAGAGAAACAAAGAGAGAGGGAGAGACCAAGACGTGAGCGATACTGGAGCCAAAAGAACTACGAGCACGAAGACATACCAGAAGTAACGAAAGACAGAGAGAAAACGCGACTGAGGTTCAAGCAGCGTAGGACAAGTGAGGGGAAGTGACACGTAGGAAGGCGAAGGCAAGGACCATGATGAAGTGTGAGGCAGGAAAAACGACGAATATACGAGACACAAAGCACGTTCACTTCAGAATGCTTCACGAGGCTCCTGCAGAGGAGCAACCCCCTTTAAAGCTCCGTCCGCAAACTTTTCACACCAATCAAGACTCCACTGGGGCTCCACTGGGATTTCTAAATCATCATGAGCGTAAGAACGTCTTATAAACAAAAAGTAATGCGTCTCGAGAGACATGATGTCATGGTTTCAGTCTGGAAGGAAACTGCTAACAGGCAAAAGCAGAAAAATATAAAACTATACTCATAACGATGATCATAAAGTGGTTTCTAAAAATGCATGTAATCCACCAATCACGCAAACACTAAAATACCAAACGTTACTCAACTGATAATGCGCGTTCAAAAATAATAATAATAATAATAATAATAATAATAATAATAATAATAATAACAACAATACTACTACTACTACTACTACTAATAATAATAATAATAATAATAAACAATAATACCTATCGGCCGAGCCAACTCAGGCAACACAAGAGAATTCCGGGAGGAGGGGATTTACTTCTTTTTCCACTATTCTTGGTAAACAATATTCCATGAAGACGGGGCTGTGTGGCAGGTGGAAAACTGAGTTACGAGACGAAGGGCGTGAAGTGACCAACGACTGGGAGGCAGCGCAGAGGAAGGCGCTGTGTGGCCCCCCAGGCTGGGGTGGTTTAGGAGGCCACAAGTGGAAGGGATCAGGTTGGGATCTGGGATAATGTAAGTGGTTAACGTCAGAGTGTGTGTGCTGTGGGTTGCTTGAGGCCGGGACTGAAGTTTCGGTGTGGGTTGGTAGGAGGGGCAGGAAGAGGGGTGAAGAGTAGGTGTGGGATGCCAGGAGAAGGTTGAGGAGGGGCGGAGAACGGGTTTATACTGCTGGCAGAAGACGTCAAGGTTGGGCCAAAGGAAATTTGGAGGAGGGTTTGAGGTCGGTGTGTTGACTGTGGGGAGGTTCGGTTGTGGGTGCGCTGCGGGTTTTTAAGAATGAAAGACATGAAATGACATCTCCTTATCGTATGGTCTGGGGTGGGGGTCTGAGCAACCAGGTAAGAATTCTAGGGTGCATGGATGAGGGGGGGAGGGGGGTCTGGACAGCGAGGATTGTTAAAATAATTTCCATGAGCGAAATGCATACGAACCCTGGGTTCAAGCATCGTCTCGGTCACCATCATCCGCTTGACGGAGATCCTCACCAGCAGCAGCACCTCGTAAGCTGTCCATCTTAAGAGCAGAAATCCCTTCACGCTCGAACTCGGCTAAACATCAATTGTGTCAGAGTGACAATCCCCCCGAGTCTTAAGCTTTCAGGCTGATATCTATGAGAACTGGACTGATGACGCGAGTTATCTTGTTTATGTCGTTTGAATGAACAAACAGACAGACAGGTGATCAGCGAGACAAGAGTCAAGGAGGGACACACAAGACAAGACATGATCATGAACAAAGCCAACGAGCGACACCGACTCCCCATCAGCCCGTGGGTTGGGAGGCGACACTGGTGTACAGAAAACAACAGACGAGGACGAACCAACAGAAAGAAAAGCGCCCAGCAGACAGCCAACACCAGCCCTCCGTACCGACCGTAACCGAGAGACAAAGCAACAATCCGCGGAGCCACCAGCAACAACAGCGCTGTCACCCCCCGCCTCGTCCACCACACGTGCAGGAGAAAGAAACTAAATCCGGTCACCAGAACACGGCCACGGCTCCCTGCCCCGCGGCCAAACAACGAGAAACCGGCCAAGCCCGCCGCCATCATCGCTTACGTCACACAAACACGACACAATATAACGAAATGACAACACGGGAGGGTGGGAAGGAAAGGAGGAGGGGGGACCGATCACCGCGCCAGCCAGACACGGGCGGGGAAGGGGAGGATGTTGGGGAGGAAGCGGGGAGGGTCACCTGAGAGGGGGCAAGGGAGGGAAAAAATGGGTGGGGGTGACCTGGATCGGGGTCAAAGTTGGCAAGTTGGGATAAGATGGTGGTGGGGGGGGGATAAAGAACAGAGGCATGGATCATAACGGGGAGGGGAGGTGACCGTAAATCAGATGAGACTGAAGGAGGTAAGGGGGTGGGGGTAAGCGGCAGGGAGGCACGGGGAGATGGAAGAGGAGGGGTTAAGGTCACGCATGGGTCATGAGCAGGGAAGCAGGGAGGGCGACAGCCAAGCAGAGGTCAGGAAGAATGTGACAGGTGTCACAGTCAGGTAGAGGTCATCATTCTGATGCCCCCGGCAGCACATTGCACACCATAAGAACGGTAATCCGATATTCGACAACAATGCTTTAATACTAATTGAGGAGTTAACATGTCTGCCATCCACACGTAGGTCATCCTCATAATTACCAACCACGCACACACACACACACACACACACACACACACACACACACACGAGCAATAAAAGTAATAATCCTGATTACATAAAATGGCCCAGTTATCACGTCATTTCCAGCAGTTATTCTTACTCTGTAAATATTACACAAAACTCTCCATTAGCAGATGACAAATGCGCTGGTTCACGCCGACCACCTCCCTCCAGACGCCCACACAAGCAGGTCCTCATGTCAGGTGCCTTCCCTTCAAGGTCCTTCGCTTCTGTCTTATGTTTAACGTCATCAAATCAACCCTTCGTTGTAGAGTTAACGATGCCGTCCCGATATTACAGTCTCCAGGGCACAAATTCTTCCCACGTTACAGACTTTGGGTTACAGACTTCGCCTGGTTACAGTCGGATCATCCTGGTTACAGTCTGCAACATTCATGCTCCACTTTGTCTTATGGATAAAGACTCCTTGCTACAGTCTTAGGCACGATTTCCCCAAAACATATTTGATCGCGACCCTAAATACAATCTTTTACCGACCCGGTGACCGTGAGAGCTGGTTTACCATACCCTGCGCACGCTACAATATACGGTTCACGCAACGTTCACACGCACACACACACATGTAAGCGAACATCAATTGCCAAAACCTGGGGAAAGCAAGCGACGGTGGTGGGAAAATATGTATAATCATATGGTCTTGAATGGGCAAATAGCTTCATTCTCCCGTTCATGGTCATACCTAGTCTTGCCAATACTCCCGTTCATGGTCATACATAGTCTTGCCAATAACCACATCTTCCCGTTCAAGGCCATACATACAATTATACATTCTCTGAACAAGCGCTACTCAACACCACTACAGCTTTAACGGGTAAGATGTGGGCAAAAAACGTGCTTTGTTTCTGATAACTAAAATCTCAACCTGCTCCAGTACGCCACTGAATCCTCGGACGTGGCAACATGGGGTACTGAGGGCCGAGCGTCAGGCGTCGTCACCTTCACGCTGGGCGCCGCCGACACATCAGTACGAGCATTAGACGTGACCGATGAAAACGGGCGTCAGGCATATACGGAGTCTATGTTCTCACCCATTTTGCTTCATTCAGTATTTCGATAATCCCTCATAATTCCCCAGTTTCAGTATGTAATTACAATGGTAACATTTCAAAATTTTTGCCCCAAAACATTTTTCTCCCCTCCGAGGCCTCATCACGACCCTCAGGGACATCTTTGCGACCCTAACCCGGCTGGCGACCCTGGGATTGGGAACTACTGGTGTAAGGGATGCAAGCTTCTGGGGTCTGCTATCTCAGGGATGCAAGATCCTGCTGGTTACAGTCTCGTGGCTGAAAGCAGGACAGCCTCCTTACTACAGACGTGATCCTTCAGATCATAAGGCACGACCCTTGAATACGACGCAGAGCGTCCTGGCCTTTACCCTAAAGGGCCGGATCATCATACCAAAGGATCGTACCGTCTCATTCAAAGGCGTACCCTCGTGTCCAAGGGTCGTACCGTTGTGTTCGAGCCGTACCGTCGTGCCTAACGGTCGTACCGTCGTGCCTAACGGTCGTACCGTCGTGCGCAAGGGTCGCACCGTCGTGCTCGAGCTGTTCCAGTCCGCCAGCCACAGCCACACAGCGGACGCTAACCTTCCAGGTTTTCCCCTTTACAGTGTAAGAGGTTCGATACCTGGCCGGTTGTGTCCAGCTGGGGCTCTGCTCTAGCAGGGGATGGTGGGGGGATGAGACCCCCCACCTACGCCCTGGCACCCCCTCCCTCTACCATCCCCCAGTCCGGCAACCTGGGGTTACGGGAGTCGGCATTTCCAGCCCTGCAGATCAACGCCCTCACTGCCCGATGTCTCCATAGTCTAACTCTAACCTCCACACACCTGGCTCCAATACCTCTATACACCAGGGCCTAATTAGGTCTGCACACATATGACTGATATCTCCACACACCTTGACCGTGACGCCTTCATCCACCTGCATGTAAGGCCTCCATACACACACGAGGCTCCGAGGTCTCTACAAATAAGACGAGCATAGTCTGATGCTCTCAGCTTAACACGTGTGACAGAAGAGGCTGGCGCTCCTCCTCTCCCGTTCCATCAGCCCCCCTGTTAGCCAGTACATGCGGCTACGGCCTCCACTGTGCCAAAACCTGATTGGCAGGGAGCACCAGATGTCGAGATGCGATTGGACGATCTCGGGGCCAATAGCAACCATCTCCGATAGCATATACGCACGGCTGAATCTCCACCAATCGCCTTCCTCGTCGCACTCAAAAGGAGTTGACAATCACAGACAGACCGACGAGCTGCAAGCAATCGCACAAGAAGGGAATAATTCCAACTCTGATGAAGTTTTTGACGTGAACGAAAACATTCATCAAGATTCAGGAGAGCAAGCGATGGAGGTCTTTGAGATTCCTGCGTCGTACTCCAGCTGCAGGAAGACTATTTTCGTGGCTCCAGTTGCTGTCGAATCCAGTCCAAAGGACCAGGAATCCACAACGCCTCTAGTTGTTTATCATTTTTAACCTCGAAAAAAAATCATTCTGCGACAGTTTCCACATAATCAGTAACCAATGAGGTCTTTGTGGACGAGGTTACAGAAGAGAGAAGATTAAAACCAGTGTTTCCAGTATATGGAATTATATAACACTGCTTTTGGCGATGCTAAATGCTGGTGTACCGGGGATCAAAGACCACATCAATTATGCTTTTTCATGGTGCAACATGAATACCCCAGGCTTACAACCCACGACCATCATGCTCCACGTGCACGAAACAAAGAAAAATAATCCAGTATTTCATGAATCAGGTTAAACCCGTCATGATATGTAGCCAGGCGAGGCCAGGTCATGCCACGGGTGGGACGGGATACAAATGATGAATTGGTTTTTGATGAGGCTGATGCTCTGGCCGGGTCATCCGGCAGGACGCTCAGGGAGGGATCTACTATCATGACCCATATCACAGGTGTGGCCCCCCCCTCATGGTGCCGCGGACCATCACCATCACCACCACTCATCCACCATCATCACTACCCACCCACCATCACCAACACCCCCCATCTTGCAGCACCAACAACCATCATCATCATCACTGCCCATCCATCACCACTACCCATCCACCACCATCACTCTACCATCATAAACACCACCCATCTACCACCATCACTACCTGCAAAATCTACCATCACATACCTGGACGACACAACCATCAACAAAGATTAAAACTACTACCACAACTTCAGAAGTCATTTAAAACAACCTGAAAGAAAGCATTAAACAAAATCAAATAGGCAACTGTAGCAACGTGCACGAACAATTAGGTCCTACGTCTAAACGGAGCCGTTCTAACAACCTGTACAAAACCATTCGGAGCCACAACCTACATGAAGCAGTCCTAACAACCTACAATTCAAAACCATTCCGAGAACTTTCAACTGCATCATCACATTTTGCAACACAAGAACCACCACGAGTCTGCACAAAGGCCATAGCAACAACATCCAGCAAAGCAACACAACCCATAAATCACTTCCTTTACAACGAACTTACAACATCTGAGATGCTCTGCAAATCGCTAATGACAAAAAAAAACCATAACATCTCCCTCATAGCCCCTTGTCCCACCACAAACCACCATCCCCTGCAACCACGTTAATTATATATATACCTACCCAGGTGCTCCCTAACACCCTTATAAACCACGTAGTCCAGCATCCACAGGAAATACCAAACAAAGGCAGGGAAAGAAAAATATTTCTAAGCTTAATTTTTTCCCCACATTTACGGAAAAAAACATTAAAAAACGCTCAGATACCCCTGCCTTAATGTGGCCGAGACGAAAAAAAATATGAATGAAAGAAAAAATCTTCTCAGGACTTCAAGAAAAACACTGACCTTCGGTTCTCATAAGATTCCAAAAAGAAAGAACTGACCTACCATTTTTAAAATGGCGACCCCCCATAAAAATCTATTTCAGGAGCAGGGGCCCCGAGGCCTGAGGTATAAATAGCTCCTGCTTTATGGTAATGACGGCATAAATTCTCCTAAGAGGAACTATATGAAACCTTACGAGGCAAACTAAACAAAACAGAGACAAGTGTCTTTCCATTTGCATAGCACAAACTTGCAAGGTCCAACTAAAACCTTTCTACATCTTTTTTTTTCTCCTTTTATATTCGCGATTAATCACACAAAAATGTGAAGTAAACCATTTGGCTTTACCTCCTGTTTGCCAAATCTCGGTGAAGATGTTGGGCAAACAGAACTCCCTCCTAAATATGTCGTTGGTAGAAAGTAAGAAGGGCGTGAGGGTGGCGGTAAGCTGTTCAAGCTAAGATGCTGCAGCTGGAAGGGTGGGACGTCTAATGTGCCACTGGGAGGAGTGGGGGAGCAGAGGAGGAGGAATCAGCGGAGGAGGCAAGGAGAGGAGAGGCAACGAACTCACAGGAGGAGGATCAGGAGAGCTAGTGTAAGGGGAGGGAAAGGAAAAGGGGAAGAGGAATAGTATTAAGGTTAGAGAGGATGAGGAACTGGGAAAAAGAAGAGGTCTGTGGTTAAATACGAAAAGCAACAGGAAATTAGATCAAAGGTAAATGAACGGGAAAGAAAATGAAGAGGACTATGGGAAGAGGGGAAAAGAAAAGGAGAAACGGATGATGGAGACAACAGTAAGAGATTTGGGTGAAGTAGGAGGCGGACTACGAGGTCCGAGGAGGAAAACGAGGATTAAGAGGAGAAGACTACGGGAGGAGAGGACGGAAGGGAAGTGGACTGAGGCGGTGCAGGGAGCGGGTACAGGCAAGGGAAGCCAGGGGAGGCGAGGGAGAGGACTTCAGAGGATGAGACTGGGGGGCTTCAGGAGACGAGGAGGGGGACCTCAGATGTGTGGAGGAGAGAGAGAGAGAGAGAGAGAGAGAGAGAGAGAGAGAGAGAGAGAGAGAGAGAGAGAGAGAGAGGATGAAGTGGACGAGAAAGAGAACTGAAGAGGAGGAGGAGGAAGACTTAACGAGACAAGGAAACCTGAGAGGGAAGTGCTAGTCAGGGACGGCAGAGGAACACGTGCCTTACACGCAAGACGATCAGGAAGGTTCGACAGGAGGAGAGTGGAGAGTGGGCCGGTGATAACATGAGGAGGTGAAGATCACACGATAGTATGTCGCACACCCACTACCGTCACGATACACAACGGTCATCGTGATGACTCGTCAACCACAAAGTTAACCTTCTTGAGCACGACCGTACGACCCTTGAGCACGACCGTACGACCCAGGAGCACGACCGTGCGACCCTTGAGCACGACCGTACGACCCTTGAGCACGACCGTACGACCCTTGAGCACGTTACTGCGACCCTTAGGTATGAAGTCTACAGCTACGCCATCATACCTAAGGGCAGTCCAACACTATCCTGCTCCAGGGCAGCACCATCCTATTGAAGGGTCGTACTCTCGTGTCCAAGGGTCGTACCGTCTTGCTCTTGAGTCGTACTGTCATGTCCCAGTCGTACCGTCCTGATGATGGGTCGTACTCTCGTGTCCATGGGTCGTAACGTCCTGCTCATGGGGATTAAAGTGGTGGCAAGTCGTGTCTGGCGGACATCCTGACATTTGCCTCACATGAAGGAAACACTTCCAGTAAATCTTCCTCTAACCTGCTGTGACCTCGGGATGTGTCAGGCAAAGAGATTAATCCTGAACCGATGACTGTGATGAATTAATTTCATGAGCAATAACATTTTTCTCAAATACGCCCGTGTCATATGATCTTCCTCCACTGTCACCGCAGACTTTACCTACCCACCAGGTGGATGAACTCGTGAACCTAATTTCATTATTTTATTTTCTCAACTGTTCAACAAGTGGCTCAACTGTTTCCCCTATTTACATGTTCCCACAGATGGATCCCCGTGAGGTGGGGAAGGACCAGCAATTGTCCCACGTCCCACTGAAGCCATACCATTGAATATCGACCATCATCGCCACATTATAACTGGCTCACAGGCAACGTTTGTCCGCCAAAAGCCCATTGGTCAATTGCTTTCTGGCCATTTCTCAAAAACTGTCGAAATTAATTTTTCTTTTAATTTCTTTATGGAAAAGCCTCCTTCTGGAGTCACTCTCATGGAAAAGTACTATAAAAAATATCATGTATTCATGAATATCTGTTGTTCCAAATACATTCATTAAAGGAGGATGAAGAAACTTCCGTAAATGAATCACATGATTAAGACGATTCATTTCCATGGATCCCGTTAAACTGCGAAGTCATTTCACTGTACAGAATTTCCTCATGAATTCTGTTAAGACAAATGACTAAAGGAATAACAGATTCCCGTGCACCGACGTCATTCATTAGTCTCTCACTTTTAAGACGGTCTAACGAGGCTATCATCAGTCTACGTTAGTTACACACCCCGAACCTCGAGTACCGTCATCACAGCACACTTCCTCGTCGTCTGCCCACATTTGGCCATGTTTGTGTGCGTCTTCCTGGACTTGCCCACTCCCGTCTGCTTTCGACCAGCACACACACAACAGGCTCTACCAAGCAGTTCCTGTTACAAGAACTATCAATGAAATGATAAATGTTTCTCCGCATTCATAAATTACTATTACATACAATTCATGAGGGTCTGTGACTACAAACTACCACGACTACTACTGCCACGAATCATTCTTCAGCCTTCGAATTACTACCAGCATCATCACACAATAAATTCATGATCCATCAACAAAAGTTGAGCATAATTCGTTAGTTTTTTTTTTCCACTTTCCACGACAGTTTCCTGTCCGTTGAAACTACAGGGAAAAACAAAAGATTTCACGCACTAATTCTACTACTACTGGTATTACCAGAGCAGATAATTCATAATTTCATAATGCTTCAACACACAATCCTTAATCCTTTCAAATTTCCGTCAAACTACAACTGTGCAGATGACTCTGGCCATAACTTCATCATCCACCAACAACACAAACCCCTCACGTGGGACAGCAAACATTAACAGCCTTTACCTCCGTCTTGAATGCTACCGGATCAGTCTTTGAGGAAACTTATGACCAATGTTCTGTAGCTGACGAAAATGACCCGGAGTTGAAATTCGAATAATTCGTCCAGTTGCCCAACCACTGAAAAGCAACACGAAAACAAAAAGCATTGTTAACCTAACCTCAACATAAGTGTCACTCTTCAGCATGAAGAATGTGGGGCCTTTTCTTCCAGGCCGCCCGTAACTTGTGGGTCTGACGGCGGGAGTGACCCATCATTCTCACAAGCCCAACAGAAATCACCCACAACTGGATCATTCGGAGACGGGCTCGTAGTCTATATCTGGGACACGACATTGATAACTAAACCTGAGGAGACTGGGATGGAAGGCCATCCACAAAGGAAATAAATATGAATGGGTCAAAACTAGCAAAATAAAGAAACTGAGTCAAATACATAAAATCCATAATAAAACTAATTGTGTATGTATAAAAATCATGATTAAAAACAGCCAATTACAGAGCAGAGCGTGGGATATGGAGCCACAGTGTTTTTAACATTCACATGTATATTACATGATGGTATTTATTGTGAAGATAGGAAAGACGCTGAGCTTTGCCTTCGTCTTGCTGTCATTAAAGAAGACGTCTCCCTGCCTCCATCCCTTCCTTCAAACGAGGAATTACAGTCATCACACGACCAGAAGGGAAAATAAAAATATGCTAAGTAAAACACTGGCCGAGAGGTTCACCGTGGACGAGTTACACGAAGGGTTACCAACGACTTGAGAAACTTGCAATGTGTGACCCCCAACCACAGCTGCCAGCCGTCACGCCCTTCCACAGCTGCCAAAACCTTAAGATCCTACCAGCTGCCAAGAGCCATGACCTCAAACAGCTGCCAGGAACCACGATCCAACCATCTGCCAGCAGCCACGACCCTACCAGTTGCCAGCAGCCATACCCTTAAACAGCTGCCAGACGCCAGGATCAAAGCCTCTACCATATGCTACAAGCCAGGCTCCTACCAGCTGCCACGAGCCACGCCCCTACGAGCTGCCACGAGCCACGCCCTCCATCAGCTGCCAGAAGACACTAGAAGTGTCCGTGGAGGGCGTGGGTCTTGGGCAATGAGAGGCAGACGCGGAGGGTGAAGCCTTGAGATGAGTGGCCCTTGAAGTTGAGGAGAGGGAGAGGTGAGAGCTGGCGAGAGACACAGGGGGAGACAAAGGAAATGGGGAGAGAGTGTCAGGGGTGGAGAGACACGGAGCCTTCTGGGAGAAGCCAAAGAAAGCGGGGAACAGGTGAGATAGAAAGATAAGGTTTGAGGACGGTAGTAGGAGGCCAGGGTGAGGGGGGAAAAAAAAGAAGTAAAAGGGGGAAAGAGATATGAAGAACACATTACCGAGATGCGAGATAAGGAAGAGAACAAACATCTGAACTAAGAACATTAGAAAATCAGTAACGCATAAATTTAATGCAATGGAGAAAACAGAGAATTAATATGGGGCAGTCGCAGAGAATTAGCAAATGGAGAGAAAGAAGCCACTTTGAACAAGCGTCCCTTTCGCCCGTGCCACGGAAGCTACTGATGGTGAAGGATACGCGACATCTGAGAGTTCCGAGACCCTCCCAAGCTCACAACCTTAATGGCTGACGGTCTTATGAAATGAACCTCACAGGCGATGTGATCACAGATAAACTGGAAGACCTGGTGATCCAATATACTCCAGCGGCCTCAAGGACCTACCATCACGCATCTCAGCCGCACAGGTCGAGACCCCTGCCACTGCCAGAAACCAAGACTTCACAAGATGAGCCCCACAAACAGTAGAGCACTACGGTATGAACTTTTAACGACGAGAATCTGTTGCACTGAATTAACCACATGACTAAACGACTTAGAAAGATCACATTATGAACAACCTCCGCGATTTCGTCACTTCAGGTGAACCTCCACGACATCTTTCACGAAGTGAACCCAAACGACGACGTGATCCCCAGCCACGATGACACAAGCGGGTTAACGACAGTCTTCTGTTAACGACCGAAACTCTAACCCAACAAACCAAACGACTCTTGTAACGTCTTTTAGCCCAAACTTTGACCCAACTGCTCAAAAGACCACGTCTCGGGACGACTTTTACTAAAGAACACCTACGACAAAAGCATTAACTGTGGTAACGACTTCAACGACCTTCAACGTCTTAACGACTCTTAACAACCCACGGCTGAACACGTACAGGCTCTTGGGAACTCCTCTTCCACCTGTAAAGAGTTGTTATGGTGGGTCTGACACGTCCGCTCATTATCATCTGCTTTGAGAAACCTGATGGAATCCAGAGAGTCAAACAGCAGTGGAACAGAACCAGGTAATGTAGGGCTTGGACATACATTTGTTGGAATACAGTTACGTGAATTAGAGACCCACTATGGGCAGGTGTAAAGCAGATTTACAAAATACAGGACCCCAAAGGAGGAATACACTATGTAAAGTACAGAAAAGAAACAAAGATAGAATACAGCTTGAAGAATACAGTGGGAATAATATGACTAGACAGAAAAAAAGGGTGAAATGTATCAGTAGAATTACAGCAGATGGACGTACAAGAGTGAACCCCTAATGAACAAATACAAAAGAGGAAACCACTTCTCGTACACCAGCAACCGGAATACAAAAGACGATATACGATTCGGGATCAAAAACACTCACAATACAATACTTGACGAGCACTTTACTCACAAGGGACCTCATCTCTCCCCACAGGAGGGTCCACCTTTACTCTCCTCGACCAAAACACTGACGACAGGGATGTAAACAAAGCCTCACGAGAATCTGATGAACAGCTGTCGCAAGCGGATCGCGCCTCTCTGTCACCGGGACTTTGGGTCGAGATCCGTCAGAGCTCATCAGTGTCCAGGTGATCTTTAAAACCTGGGCTTGCACGCGGGATCAGGTGGCTGCTGCATCCCATCTACCGCCCTGATGACACCACAGGATGATGGGATTGGGTTCGAGTCCTCAGCAAGGGTTGCCGGCACACAGTCGCTCCAGCTGTTCACCCTCCCCTTTGGGACTGGTGTCTGTACGAGTGCAGATGTGTACGTGGGGTTAAGACAAGGTGTGCACATCAAAATTAGGAGATAACACGAGTGTCTGACTCTTCCCCTGTAATACGTGCAAGAGACAGTAAATACTAAGACAGGCGAAGGGTGTCAACAATGAACTCCCATCTTTAGATATGATAAACAAAAATCTAATACATAAAGACGAGCAAAGACTGACATACAATGATATATCACCTAAAGGTGAAGCAAAATTCACAATTTTTTCTTCAACACAAAGAAATAAGTCCATACAAGAAAAAGTCACAGTATACAAGACAGTGTCACAACATAAACTATACATAAGCAAAATCGTGCAACAAAACATCGAACAGATAAAATTCTACGATAATTTCTCTTAATTTCCTCGTATACTTTCCAACTAGTGACTGCATCCACGTGCAAATATATTTCCAAGTGCATGCATGTAAGTAGTGTGTGTGTGTGTGTGTGTGTGTGTGTGTGTGTGTGTGTTGTGTGTGCAGTTAGTTTCATGATACTGAAATAAGTGGTGTGTTCTGGGGTGGGTGTAAACAACGGTGTCAGCTGAATGTCAGGCGAGGTCATGGTCAGGAGAGATCATGGTCAGGTCAGGTCAAGGTCAGACCAGGTAATATTGGTCAGGCGAGACAATGGTCACTCACTGGTTCGGTCAACGTTTACAGTAGGTGGCTCACTGATGAATATTCCCCACACGAACCTCACTTTTGAAACGGATATTCAAATATGATTCATGGATGGATCACAGGCGGACGAGCGTCCCGGGCCACGTCTGCTCGAAGCTGTACCGAGCCCTTTGTGTGCACGGGTAGAGACACAGGGCTGGGTACGTGCTTGTTGGTTATTTGGACTTTTGGCCTTTCAACTACGAGGGCCATTATGGTGGACAACGTTGTTTTGTAATGAAAAAATGAACACCTTCTTCAGGTGTTTAAAAAACTGTAACACTATATATTTCTTGTGTGCCCCCACCACTAGCTAAACCACGCAATACTGAGCATGTTGCTGCGTCTCGTGATTACTCTGTGGCTGTTGATAACTCAAGGGTGGGCCGTTTTGATAACTGCTTCTTTTCCTACACCTTGAGGCTTTGGAACTCTCTACCTCTCATACCTTTCCCAATAACTTTGACCTGGCACGTTTTTAAAGGACACAATTTTGATTTCCTCTAAAATCTTTGAATATTTTCCCTTATCTCTTCTTTTCTCCCTTTCATTAACCTCTCTATATTTCAATTAAACCCAGCCTATACATACATACACACACACACATATATATATATATATATATATATATATATATATATATATATATATATATATATATATATATATATACAATCTTTTATTGTACACATGGCCCTCCTCGGTACACAGCTTCGACCAGACAAGTACCACGAGTCCAGGCGTCGCCTCCAAGGCCTCCTGCCTGCGTCTGTACCATCTAGTGTCACATGAATATTCAAACTGTGACTGTGAACGAGGACGACAGGTAGAAACACTGGCCTATACGCAAATGAGCCAACAGACAGACACGAGATAACAGAATGGCGAAGAAACTATGAAAAGTAACGTTAGTTACATACAACTTAAAACCCTCCACTACACAACCACCACCCATCCCCCGGTCCTCCGCCCCAGCACACAAGTTAAGAGTGTTCTTGGCAAACTGCGAGACCACTCAAGCCGGGCCATAAATCCAGCGGGTGCTGGGTAATGGCAATTTCCATTTATCTGAGTCATGTGGTGAACCCAGGATGGTCCCAGCCGCTCCCTCCCCAACAAATCTTAAGGCGACATTCTTCCGTCTGGATCGATGAAATGTTATTTTGTGGCGTATAACAAGAGACGACGAGAGATACAGATGTGAGTAGGTAGGAAGGTGTTGGGGACGTATTCACGCCGTGATGAAAAGAACTAAAACGTTGCTTTCCTCAGCTAATAACGAATGTACTAAAGTTTCATACGAGGAAATCATTAACGAAGACGACACAATACGAGGTACAAAGAGACAGGAATTATGAAAAACACCGACATAACACAAAGTGGCTCACTAAAGGAATCACTATGTCAGGGTCGGTGTATTTAAATCTACGCTCGTCAGTTCACGTGTTGAAAAATCAAATGAAAAGAAAAATGGTACCACGGTTGTATTTTTTCTTTTTCTTTTTTCTTTTTGCGTTGGAGGCTCCAGTCACGGACTAAAATCCACAAGGCCGGGCCTTAACTGAAATACAGAGAGGATTTTGACAGAAAAAAAGAGGAGACAAGAGAAAGTATTTACGAATTTTGGAAGTGAAACAAAGAAACTGTCTTAAAATGTGCCACGTCATAGTTCTTGGGGAAAACATGAGAAGGGTAGAGATTTCCAAAGCTTCGACATGTAGGGAAAGAAACATTAATCAAAACATCCCACCCTCGAGTTGCCAACGGCCACACAGTAATCATGTGACGCAGCAGCTCGCCGAGTATTGCTGAGTCTAGCTGGTGGTGGGAGCACACGAGCAGCCAGCTCTTGGGAGTAAATACCTATAGAAGAGGGAAAGTGAACCAACACTGCGGTGTTGGGCAAGCGGGGTCAAGTTTTGAAGTTTGCCTCGTAGAATTGATAAAGCGGATCGCTTTCGACTTTGTCAAGTAAGGATGCAGAACTATAACCACCCCGGATGTGAGAGCACAACTCCATACAAGGACGGGTCAATCCTCTGTATTAACAAAGCAACGTACGGAAGCAACTGTACGGATGAAAAGAAATTTCGACATCTAAACAGAACTCTCAGTTTCTTGGAAGTAAACTTAGCTATTTCCGTAATGTGGGGTTTCCAAGCGAGAGTGGACGTTACAGTAATACCAAGAAGAAAGTTGTCAGGAATTTCGACAGTGAGATGGGTAGACACTGAGTCTTGGAGGCATTTAACTTGACTAGATTTCGTCTTGCCCACTGAGATATCCTCTCTTAGTCTGAGTTTACTGGGGAAGTTGTGTCGTGACGAGATGCAGATCGAGTGAGAGAAGGAGCAGAATTGGAGGATGTAGAGGCACGCAGTGCTGACTCGTCAGCCTATGACTGCATTTCGTTATTTGTAGAAGAAGAAGACCGTTGATAAAATGGAGAAAAGGTGTAGGGGACATAGGGGACACGACAATCCCTTCAGGGACACCGCTGTTAATGGAATAAGGAGGAAAGGCTAATCCATCAACAATCACGGAGACAGAATGGCTGGAGAGAAAGCTTGATATGAGGTAGTAAAGTGAGGGAGAGAAGCCAAAAGAGGGTAACTTTGAGATGAGACCCCGGTGCTAAACCTTCTCCAAAGCTTTAGATATTTCAAAGGCAACTACACACGACTCTCCAATATAAGCTAGGAATAAAATATCACCAGTGGATCTCGCCTTGCGGAAGCCATACTGATGATGGGAAGGAAGACTGCTGAGATTCAAGATGTCTAGGAATATGGGAGTTGAGGAGGGACTAAAAGACTTTTGGAAATGGTAGATGTCAGTGCAAAAGGACGATAGTTCGAGGGGTAACCCCGGTTACCTTTTTAGGGATAGGATGTACCAGAAAAAGTTGTGGCTTTTAAAACAGAACAGACGAGCAAGCACAGGTTTAAGTTCAGAGGCACACACTTTCAGTACACGGGGATGGATGCCATCAGGACCATAAGCTTTGCTTGCGTCCAGAGAGAGAAGAGCTTTTAGGACATTACAAAACGAAATTATGGGAAGGGGCATAGGATTAGTAAGAGGAGCATCAGGAGGTGAAGAAATGTTCAAGTTCTCCAAGGTAGAATTAGAGGAGAAACGAGAACCAAAGAGAGTTGCTTGGTCTACGGGAGAGACATCTATAGTACCGTCAGAACGGAAGAGTGAAGGAAAGGTAGAGCGACAGAAGTTGATACCGATGCCCTTTGCTACAGACCAGAGAGACCTATCAGTGGATGACAAGGAGAGGTTAACTTGCAATGATTACGGGCATTGATAAATGCAGAATGGGAGTTGGAGGAAGGAGAGTTTTTCCAAGCCCCGATATGCCTGATCCCTTGGTCTCAGAACAGGAACGATTGAACAAAGAACTGGAAAAGGAGGTGGTCTTGGAGAAAGAGGGGATAAATTCTTCCACTCCCGCAAGAATAACCTCTGCTATGCGTTTGGCGGAAATAGTAGCATCACCATATAAGAGACAGCGACTCACCCGAGGAAAATCAGAAAAGATTTTTCGTAAGTTATTCCATTTAGGTTTGTTGAGATGGCGATATATACGCTTAGAAGGGACTGCTGGAGGGAAGCATCTTAGCTTGTGGGTGAGAAGATGCTACAGTCTCACGGCAAGTGTTTAAACAGTCGAAGGAAGATGGAAAATGTGCAGAATCAGGAGAGCAATAGTGGTTGTTGGAGACAGACCTTAAAACACGTAACACAGTTTGGAGACTCATGGTCCTCGTGGCTTGCAACAGGTGTGCTGGCGTTGGAATAAGCAAAAACATCACTTGTGAACCGGAATCGTGAGTCGTGATCATAGCTGGATTAGTAAAAGGGGTGAGTAAAAACATTATTAGACAACTGGGTCTCAGAGAGAAGCATGATGTTGGGAGAGGTATACGAAACAGATGGTGGTCAACACAAGAGAGGTTACAGGAGAGACCAAGATGATGGTATGGTTAACAGAAAAAATAGAAAGGACCATCAGACAGGGAAAGGTCGTGGGAGAGGCCGGTACTACTACTACTACTACCTGAGCCCTCCTCGTCGCTGGCAGCAGTCACACAAGAATATATGCGTGCCTTTGACGAGCCCGAGGCAGAAACCTCGATTGTCTGGGGATTATCTGTTTTCCCTCTGACTACTTCACTCCCCTATCTTCCTCTCATTCCTGCAACACTTCCTCCGTTGCTTCCATAACTTCACTAACCCCCGACCCGTCCAATGCGACCTTTCATACCCCTCACCTCACCGACAATACCTCATCTCTAATCTTTTTCCTTGTAGAAAAGACCCGGTGAGACTAAATCTTTCCTAATCACAGTATAATCAACACAACACAATATCATTCAGTTTCTCTTCGTCTAGTACGGTTGATAAAGAAAAAGATGAAATTCTACACATAACTTGAAAGTACTTAATCAAGCAAAATATTTTGAAAGAACCAACCGAAATCAGACCACAACGATCTGCCTTCAGAGTGGCAGCAGAAGCGGAGAGAACTGGCCGTGGCCAGAGAGCTCGCAACACAAGCCACTTGCAACACTTCAGAGCGAAAACAAAATAAACTTTATTCAAGAGAGAGAGAGAGAGAGAGAGAGAGAGAGAGAGAGAGAGAGAGAGAGAGGCGAGGACAAACCCGGACCCCAGGGACTTCAGTAGACGCCACTCGCTGATGCAAAATTCAGGAAGCAGACCACTTGACGGAGGGGAGACACCGTTAAGTGAACTGCTGAGATCTGGGAAGATGCAGATTCGGCCGCTGGTACACCCAGTGGTTAGGAGAAGCTACAGACAGACGGAAATCTTTACAGAGTGCAACAGCTGGCAGGTGTAGCTCACACGGCACAACTCAGCAGCTGCGGCTCATCAGAGACCACACCACAAAGCAGCTGCAGCTCAAAGAGTGCTGGTGCTTTACTGTGCGGAGGGCACTGCAGACAGATGGAGTGCCACAGGGAGTGTTTCGACTGGATAGTGAGAGAGTGAAAGGGCTTGCTGCAGCCTGCACGAGTGTCTCAGGATGCTGAAGGCCTAGGAGCCTGTCCGCAAGTGTTCTACAAAGGAGTTTTCCAAGCAGAATTACAGTCAGATGGAGTAGGGCGGAAGAGGGGTTGCTGGAATCAGATGGGGTGCTTCAAATGGTAAAGTTATGCAATTAAGTCAGAGTTATCCCGACAGAGAGCCTCAGTGGGTTCAGTTATCCAGATAGAGAGCCTCAGTGGGATAAAGTATCCCGACCAAGTGCCTCTTTGAAAGCTGGAGACCGTAACACACAACCAAAAGGGTGACCGCAACCCACAGACTGCGTCTCTAAATCTCTTGCTTCTCTGCTGGGAGTCTGGTGGCGGGAGAGGACGAGGACCGATAACGAACAGGTGATTGACCGATCTGATCGTGGGGGAGGAGAATCAGTGAGGAAAGGACGGATAACGAGTGGGTGATTGGCTGATCTGTTCGTGAGGGACGAGTCAGCAACAACCGGCAGATATTCTCTTTTCTTGCCTCAGATTGTTCATCAAGACGCTGGCGAGACTGTGATGGCTCACTTGGCCGGAGACGGTGCACGGCCCCTCACCTAATTCCCATATACTGAGAGACTATTGTTTCCCTTCAAACCCCAGTGCCAAAGTGATCAATGCGTTCTTTCCCTACCCCAAAATCTCAGAAACAAAATTCCTCATAAGCTGTCGACACGACTGCAACATTACCCTCTCCATTAAATCCTTCAATCGCTGCTCAGATTTTTTGATATCTTCTCAATCTTTTAAATGCTTCTTGATTCGTTATAATTTTCCACTGGTTTCCAGGACCACTCCAGCGGAATACCATCCACGTTACTGAACCGCACGAGATGGAAACCCATAATACACGTACACCATTCCCAACCCTCTTTAATGGACATCCCAGAGACCAGCGTAAACTTTACCCTCTCAAAAGGACACAAAAGCCACGAGCAACCCTTCTCTCGTGGACACGGCAGAAACAGGTGCACCAGGCAAGCCCTCCACCACCCACCCATCCTCTTCATTACCCTCCCCGACAGGAGAGTTACCATCACTTTCATCGTTATAGCGGTAAGGGGGGAAAAAAAACTACATTGCAGTTTAGTGTGGGTCGAGCAGTACAGAAGACCCATGTTCAGGCACCACTGGGAGGTGACAGGCTGAGATGCACTCACCTTCCCGCCAGAAATACACCTCAACGGCGGTTCTGTCTACCTTTCCCAAGTTCTTATCTTCAAACGCAGTACAGTTACAGGTGGGGCCCAACTTTTCATAAGAGAGTGAATTCTGTGGACACCTCTTAAAGAAGGCAGGCAACTGACCACCCAACCCCACGCCCGAACCGTAAAAATGAGTTGCTATCAGCAACTAAAGTCGTTCCCAATGCACCAGCTGCTCCCCACCATAACACTCCCAGTCTACAGTCCTGTGTTACAGACTTTTTGGTTAAGGAATTCTGAGTAACCTTTATGAGCACCAGACGTGATGCCCACCTCTTGTGAGTTGATACGTAACTACATCAAGTTCATATAAGCAGCAGATTTGTATAACACATACGTGCATATGCACAGGAATATATACTTGGTACCTATACACACAAGGTGGAGAGACGGGTCAACACAAGTGTTAAAAACTCTCTCCCCATAACACAAATAGTAATCACACAAACACACACACACACTCCGCCCGACCTTACCTCGAGATCATCTTCGTCTTGGTCTTAACGTTGCCTCGGCATTCAACGTCCCTCCTCAGACCTCTAATCCCCTTCTTACACTGTTTGCGCATCTCATTCCTCTCTCTCTCTCTCTCTCTCTCTCTCTCTCTCTCTCTCTCTCTCTCTCTCTCTCTCTCTCTCTCACACACACACACACACACACACACACTGCTGGTGTATCCCTGTGACGCATCTTTTTTCTTTTATCTATATCTTAATCTTCCTCACACTGCGTATGATCCGTTCCGACACGTCCCGTTCCATGAGCGACATCGCTTAAAACATTTCTCTTTTATCAATCCTGACCCATCTTTTTTCTTTCTCGCGCGTCAATTTTTTTTTTCCAACTAACTTCCAATATGTAAAATCCATCGACAGTGATTTCGAGATTTCTTTATCTTTTTCATTTACATGCAATATTCCTCGTCCATTTTCTGTGTTGAACCGTTTAGTGTTGAAGGCTTGGTTGGATCAATCAGTCTTGACGCATCTCTCTCTCTCTCCTCACGACTTGACCAGCGTGAACTCTGACCTGCGGTCAAGCGATGATCAAGCCTGTGAGAGGTCAACACTGACCTATCGGGAGTACATTGTGTCATACGAGACTGTCAATAAGATATCTGTTCATCCTGAATTCTGACAGATAAGGCAAGACGTGTAAGTAACCTGTCAAGCTTGAACTCTGACCTGAAAGGTTTGAAATCTAACTGTGAGGATCGACCTTTGACCTGTCAAGCTGGAACTCTTGACCGCAGCCAGCCTTGAACTTTCACTCGCAAAATATATATAAAAAAGGTCGAATTGAAAATAATAAAATACGAAATTAATATAAAAAAAACTTATTCAACAACTGGAAGGTCATTAGATCCTACTAGTGACGTAACGTCGCCTCGCCGGAGGGCACGACCGCTGACGTATTGACCACCGAGTTTATCCATTATCAGCGTGACGTCAGCAGTTTCCTACTGACCTGACGACCCCATCTAAATATAACGTCTGCAGCTGACGGCTGTGTAGAAAATGTCTTTCGTGAGGCCGAACACTACGTGGGCGTCACCTACCCCGACATGTATGTGACCCGGGGTCAGGCGAACCCTCCCGTGACCCCGGGTAAACACCATGATCATGACTACACCTGTAATCAGGAAAATTATTCATGATGACCGTATCAAAATAACATAAAGTGTTAGCCATGGCACGATACCTCTCTCTCTCTCCCTCTCTCTCTCTCTCTCTCCCTCTCTCTCTCTCTCTCTCTCTCTCTCTCTCTCTCTCTCTCTCTCTCTCTCTCGCCCCTCCATCATGAGTTCTCTCATCTCACAAATCTTGAGGCAGTCTGAAGTAATCATCAAAAATTCAGTGGCTTTTCTCTGTGACTCCTCCCCGTTGACATCCCTCGTTCAGCCGCGCTCAGGGCTCGCTGCCTGATTAGCACAAACCTTACATTTCTCCATTTGGGAGGTTCCTAAACACTGAGAGTAATAATCATTTTTTAAAGTTTTAAACAGAGATTCCAAGCCATTTCCTACCCCCGTACCTCACACATTATCAATTCATGCATGTTCTGCCCGTGGTGAAATTCGTTAATGGTATCTAAAATATTAGACTCTGTCGAGAATATCTCTCAATACAGACCATAATAATAATCCTTTACAGTATACGTCCGCTGGATCAGAGATGTCATATTAAGCGGAGGTTCTCGAGGATTTTCCAGAGGATAAAAATAATAGGTAAGAATGTCAAGTCTCGTCCACTCTGATGTTAATGTCACGTCCAATTTCTCGCTTTTTTTTCCCCCCCTCGTAATATTACCAAACATGGCGCAGCTGCAGCTGCTGGCTCATCAGACACGCGCATTCCGCGGCGTTATTTCCCTTCCTCCGAGAATTCTTTAACGTTGTAAAATTCCGTTGCAGGAAATTTCTGGGGGGAAATAAATCGTCCACGACGAATCATGCTGAGTGAGGCATTTCTGTCACTCCATATTAACAGAACCGTTAACCTAGCGAGCTCTGCCAAGTGAAAAAAAAAAGGACCATTTCTGTGGGGCTTTATATAACGTTGTGGCTAAACATCGAAGTTATCCCTCATTTAGTCTGTATCTCTCACATTTCATAGACATCACAGCATAATTTATTTCATCTACCCTGATAACGTATCAAAGCTGAAGACTGACCAGAGACCGTAACCTTGCCTGACACACCTGCAAATCAATGATAAAAAGACACATGACAACGTGTGGGGTAGCGGCACTGGCCATGCCAGCTTGACCGAAGCGTTTGAAATATATCGATCCCATTCTCTTCCACCATTTTCTTTCCATGTTGACGCAAAACTGTTGTAATGTTTTAATTATTGATTTACCGATATATTATCGGAGTTATCCATGTTTTCACTCTCCTTATCCCATCATACCCCATGATTTTCCTATTTCATGACTGTAACGCACCTATCTTCATCTGAAACGTACATTTGTCAAATATCGATCACCCTCCCTCACACAACTCACTCTCCCACATATTCAACACTTTTCTCCTCAGTAAGTCCTTCCTACTCATTGTATTTCCTTTTACCTATATTTTTCTTTCAGTTAAGCGTACAAACTCATCCTGGCTCATGGGAAAACCTCGTCCAATGCACATATAAGATAAGTAGGTAAGTAAGTAGGTAGGTAGGCAGGTAAGTAAGTACGAGGGTAGGTGGGTACGGCAAACAGGTCTCTACGCTTTCCTTCACTTCTCCATCGTCTTGCCGTCCTTATGTACTTGTCTACCGTTCAGGTGGTACTCCACCTCTACTCAGAGGGTCTTTCACGGATATATATCATCGGTCGTCAAAGTGGAGGTCTTGATGGCTGGAAATGCAGCTACGAACACTGTTGCTGACTGATGGATGGTGGGAGGGGTTTTCCGGACGAAGGATTTAAGCGGGATTTCTCGTAGGGTTCAGGGGATTACGGTGATCAAGAGACGGTTACGAAATCAAGAAAAGAAAACGGATAAAACATCCTTAAGTCTCCAGTGAGGTGCTCCTCTGCCAACGAACCCAAGCACCAGTGACGACCACTCACTCAGCACCACCAACAAATCCCACACCCGCGCCACACACCACCAGAGCCCTCTAATACCACTTCCAGCCTCACCATTTACCATAGGCCCCGCCCGTTCTCGACCATGGACCCCCCACCCCAGGGGCAGCGGGCCCGGCGGTTGGCTCACTAATCAGATGGAAGACGAGGCCGGTCATGCATCAGTCATCAGGGCAGAGTCAATTAGCAAAGGGGAATGGAATTGACGAGCACCACGTCACACTATCCTCCGACAGCAAATATCATGACATGACCACAGGGAATTTTCAGTGAAAAACGACCACTCTCTCTCTCTCTCTCTCTCTCTCTCTCTCTCTCTCTCTCTCTCTCTCTCTCTCTCTCTCTCTCTCTCTCTCTCTCTCCAGTTTCGAGGCTGCGCTGCAACAATCGGAAGGGGGGAAATGTCGAAGCTCCTCGCCAAGACTGCTACAGCGCACTGCGTCTACTGACGATGGATGATACAGCCTCGCCGCATATGATCACTTTCCACTCGCGGCGTAACCTCTTGTTGGCGGTGTTACCGGACTACGCCAGTAAGTGGTTATACAGAGATTGAGAAGACACCTTCGCTGAGGCTCTATCATCAACAATGGACGGGTAAAAGTACGGTCTTACAAGGGAACTTGCTACAAAGGAGTCCATCATTACCCAGCACAAGCGTGAGGTGCAGCCTCGAAGGTATAGGAGTCACGTAAAAAGAGGTCCTGGTATCATATAATAACAATTAGACATATGTCACTCAATTGAAATACATCTTATAAAAAAATACCAGTTGCAAATGTAAAATAGATTCATAAAAGAAATATGAGAAGTCGGTAAGGAAAATTTGAAGTTGTATTTCGTCAGCCAATATTACCAAGTCTGTCCATCTGAATTTTCGTGCCGCACGGCTGAAGAAATGCACGTTGATTACCCATCATAAATCGTCACCCTGGCTCTCTTACTGATGCCACAGTAACAGGGGAACCTTGGACTAGCCTCGCAACGAAAAATATAAACTTTCTCTATCATTACACTTTCGGGACGATGTCAGGTGATTTTCTTTTTTTTTTTTATGAGAGAAGTTTTCGCATTAAAAACTTTCGAGTTTTGTTTCAGTACATAACCCCTGCGCCAACTTGCAAAACCTTATTTCAGAAACGGTTACAAGATAATATATATGAACTGACTTACACCATCTCGCTCCACCCAGGGGAATACATGCCAGCAAAGTCTCTCTCCTGAAAAAAAAAAAAATTTCGTATCCAGCAACAACTATTTCCTTCCTGGCTTAACGAACCAGTAAGTTCCAGGAGGCGGGATATGATGTTGTTCATTCCAGCCTTCATGAAGGACACACTGGCGTCACAAATCTCGCTATCTGGATGAGGCCTGGGAAACAGTGGCCGTTAGAGACGAGAGCTTTACCTTCACCACATGTGCACTAAGTCATTATGGCCATCCAGAAAGCACTGTCCTTCACCAGACACCTTCGTCACACACCATCAGGTCTTATATCTGGCTTTCCCATATTCAAGTGAACTTCTTTTCTTAACATTTTCCCACCACTGCACCCGCATTATATACTCATCTTTCCTACTAATAAGATCCATTCGAACATTCTTTCATAACTGGCTTGTTAAATCATCAGCAAACTGTACTTATAGTTAGTGTGACTTTACTCTCACGATTCAGTCATTAGTTCACTTATTTTCGTCATATATTTCTATCGCTATAAGACTCCTGTTAAGACGTTCACTAAAATGTACAGGGCTTTTGAACAATTACGTAACTGTTGAATAGTGAATAAATTAAGCTAACCTGTACTAAATTTAAGATAACTGCCTTATTCTATTTAACAATTCCTTACTAATAATTAATTTACAAGTAATGCATTCGTTACAGTTTCACCAATAGTTTCATCACATTGTACTGTGAAAGGTTTCTGCATACGCAAAATGGGAGCAAGTTAAACAACGCAATCTAAATGCAGTTCCAATAATAACGCAAATATGGAATATTTAACAAGTTGCTGACTCTGTCTCTCGCTTTATGCAGGACAGTATTCTGGCTTCCGATGTGCCAAGTGAAACTATACTAAATCCAGTTACAAAAACTACCTACATGGCACCTGATGGAAAATAATATATATATATATATATATATCTGTAGTCTGACGAAAATTGGGTCGAGGCTTCATCAGTGGGTCGAGGCTTCTTTAGTGGGTCGAGGTTTCATCAATGGGCGGCTGACCCACCTACGGATCTGGGCTTCATCAGAGAAGAAGCCAACTAACAACGCAACGCCTCAGGGACAGGGGTAGGTATGGGATCACATACGAGGAGGGAGGAGTTGGAAGGAACAGTAGAAGAGCGGTAATAAAGAAACGAGGTAGATCTATCTGCCATTAGGTTTACCAGCGGGGAGATTAGATCGTGGGGAGTTACAAGCGGGTAGAGCAAGGCCAGGAAGAAGGGAGGAGAAGGATAAGGAAAAGCGAGAGGACAAGGAGAGGGGAAGAGAAATGAGAGAAATAAATGGAAGGAGAGGAGGGAAGCGTGAGAAGGCGGCGGGAGGAGGGAGAAAGAGTGGGAGAGAGAAGGGAGGGAGAGAGAGAAAGGGGGGAGGGGGGAGCCGACAACCTCACTGGGAACATGGAATGTTAAACACAGGATAAACAATGAGTCACTTTCTTGTTTAACATCAATAATCCTTTACTAGGAAATGGGAGGAGTTCCCTTCTCCCCTCCACCTGCCTGGCTTAGTCAACACGTCAGGAACATCAGACCAGTGGAACACCTTCCCTACAGCTCATTCTTCCTTCTGGAGGAGGAGGAGGAGGAGGAAGAAAATGCTTGTAGTGTATGCAAGGACATGTCTGGGGCGTGTCCACCTGACACTCGGGACACGGCAGACAAACTGGCCCTAACTGCAGCCGTCTCAAGTTTAACAAAGACTTAGCTACCCACGTCACCGGCGGGGGAAAAATACTGACACTACCAGATGACACTTACGTCGGGAGGGAGGGAGGGAGGGAGGGGTTAAACTGGAGTGGGAGGGAGGGAAGGGTAGTGAGGAGACAATGGCACGGGTAAGGAAGACTGGCACAGCTGACAGGGTGGGGAGGAAGGCAAGTAAGAGGAACAGACTGTGGGTAAGGGAAATGTGGGATGGAGAGAAGGGCCAGAACAGGAGGGAGATATAACTGTTTTTATTCTTCCAGTGGTTGGGAAAGGAGTCATAATGACGGGTGAGGAAGCAGCAGGGGGAGGGAAGGAATGGAAGAGGAGGTTAATCATACTGCGAGGGGAGACGAGAACAAGCAGAGGAGAGGAATAATGAGATGGTCCGGACAGAACTTGAGGAGGAGGAGGAGGAGGGTGAGAAAGAGGAGAGGGGATGAAGAAAGGCGCTGGGGAAGGAAACGTGGGAGGAGGAAAGGCACAGCCAGCCACCAAGCCACCCTCACTAACCTCTACCATTCCTCCTCACTGATCCTCGTGATCAGCCTCTTTCCTAACACAAATTAACTTGTAATTTATCTCTTATCTCATTTCATTTCATTCATTTATTCATTCTCTATCTCTCTCCTTCTCCCTCTCTCTCTTTTCAATCTATCAGTTTCTCTATTATCACTTTCACGATATCTCGCTCTTCCTTCACCTTCCTCCCTCTTAACCATCCCCTTCATTCTCCCACATTTCTGGCCTTGTCTCTCCCCCACGTGCTCTCCTCCGCCTCTTGCATTCGCTAACAAGTCATCCAGGCTCATCATCTTCATGATAGACTCCATTTTCCACTTTCCTTGCGACTTTCATCTACAAACCAGCTGATGTCTTGCTGGCAGGCCGCACCGGTAGGACCAGTCGGTCAAGACGAGGTTGATAAAAGAAAAATTAGCCTAAAAACTCCATCATTCTCTAAGTAACAGACCATAAGATACATCCACGGGAGTAAAGGTGGTCAAGGATGCAACGAAAACCTCACTGAGATACGTGGAAACTACAGAGGTGTTCCTCCACAACAACTGTGTGGCCCGCGACATGAGAGTGGGTGGAATTATTACCTGGAAAATATATAAAAAGTCTGTCTCAAGTTCTATGGCCAAAAGTGGAGTCTTCTTCACGTTAAAAGCACAAGTTACGTTCCAGGCTAAACTCATTACGGGAAGGCCAGCTCTGGAAAAGTTTTAACAAGAATTACGGCTCATAAGCCATTCGATTCATTAGATGCTGGGAAACTGCCGCATCAAGTTTTATGATTATCTGATTTCAGTTTTCTAAAGTTATGATCAAATTCATGCAGCAGGTTCAAATCTCGCCTCCCAACAACGTGCGGACGGACGGACAACGGTGGACACAGCGATCCCTGAGTGTCTGCCTGGCTTCGTAAGCCAAAACAAAAAGGAGTGACAGAAGGACGAAGACGATGTGAGGCAATGTACAAAGGGAACAGTCAGTCAACATGCAGAAGGGGAGGGGCATTCTGGAATAGCAAATCTATCTATATATATATATATATATATATATATATATATATATATATATATATATATATATATGGAAGCTCCTTCTGCAGAGTGAGAAGGATGTCAAGGCTGTACACAAGCAAATCTTCCCTTCCATTCCAAACTATTTTCCTTCCCTGTACCACCTCTTCCTCCTCCTCCCCTCTACCCACTCTATGTAAAACGAAGACTGCATAATGAAAACCAAAGGCTGTACGGCGCTGTTCTGACCTCGGCTCACTCATCACGTATGCCGCATCAGTGGACGTGGCGCCAGCATCCTCACCAGGACACGACCATCACCTCCCCACTCCCCGCCATCAATCATGTGTGCATCGCCAGAGGACACGGCCATTACTCGCACGGATGAGGAGGAAGTGCGGGTTCCTCCCAGCAGTGTGGGAGACAACTGTCGGGCACCGCTGGGTCAACGACGCACCACTGGTGGAGCCTCCTCCATCGTTACAATGTTGGCGCCTCAAATAAACCTGATGACACCATCAACTTTTATGCCACAAATAGCGGCAGTGTGAAGTGTTTGTTTGACTACCTCCAATAACCCAGTGAGGGGACCGAGGTCTGGATACCACACGTGTTTTTGGTAGATTTTCACAAACCAACAATTATCCCAGAAATTTCCATCTGACGTTTACTTACATGGGAAGTGCAGTAACATCTCTCGCTCACATATGTAGAATCTGGAGGCACATCTCCCAGTATGTGACTCATGGTTTACATGACACAAACAAAAATAAACTTAAAGAGGCACTTGAGGGACCCATCTTAGATCGTCTCGAACACAGAGGTCAGAGAAATGATCAGGATAAACACATAAGAGCTCTTGGTCTGAAGTTTAATAAGGGATTATGGAGACATAGAGGGAGGAGAAGGAAGAAGAGAAGGAAGAAGAAGGAAGAAGAGAAGACTCATACCATCGTGTCGTTCGAGATGATCTTGAAGGTGGTGGTGGATGTGTAGCCTCTCCTACAAGAGGAGATAGTGAGCATATGGTGGACAGTATGATGTACAGGGCACGGCAAGCGTATGGTGTGGGTGAGGGCAGAGCTATGGTGACCTGGCCACGAGACGACTGTGTATATTTTCCAGTATGTAGGTCACCTTATATACTAACTACTGTTGTGGTTAGGGTGTTATATCCACACTGCTGGCGGGGTATGGTAGTTTAGGTTACCCTTCAACGACTGTGATACCATGACAGCTCTCCCTCATGCCCTACTGCGTCCCTGTTGTTGACGTGGGGGCGTGTCCCAGGGAGGGGAAGCGACAGGGCGTGGTCGGAAGGTTTTTATATCAGAGTGATTGAGTAAGTGATTGGAGCGAGTGAGGGGGAAAGGGAGAGGGACAGAGCTGGAAGAGACAGAGAGAAAGGGGAAGAGAAACGACACTGGTAAAGGGTGGGAAGGGAGTGGAACATAACCTATAATGGGACAGAGGTGGCCAGACTCAGGGTGAGGTTTGTGCGGCACTTCACGCTCTACAAGCGATATTACTTCATTAAGTACGACAGCACGACGACAAGACCCTTGGGAGGTCAGGTCAAAGGCTAAGCCATCATACCCTAAAAGTCGTACCGTCGCGCTCAGGGGGTAAATGGTACACACATGATGGGTTTGCCTGATACTCATCATGAGGGTCAGGAGTGGTCCAGCGTCAGTAGAGTGATGGTCGTGATGATATCTCCTCATATATCAATATACCCTATATTTATACTCCAATCATCACTGGCTGTACTGAGGGAGGTAAGGACGCACTCAGAACTCTCTCTCATGTACTCTATTCATCATGGGTTGTGTACGGAGGAATAACCACACACGCAACACTATTTCTCCAATATTTCATCCATCACAGGTTGTATATAGCGAGATAAGGATGCACGATAACTTATCTTCTCAGCCCAACAAAGGCACGATATACAGAGACATACTAGATACCAGATAGCTTGATTTCCTGGTATTATCCTGTGTTCACATAAAAAAAAAAATCTATAACTTAAGTATCCAGTTTTTCCACGACATTGTTTCACCTTCATCAATACACAATATACTGACAGAGTAAAAGAGTTAACAACAATAAACATTAAGTGTTTTTCAATATACACTTAAAATGTAAACTTTGACTATAACAATCTACTTCCTTCACACACACGCCAGGCCATTCATGGCTTTCTAACATTCTAATCCCCTTCCCATTTAACATTCCCCTCACACAGTCTCATACCAACGTCCCTCTCACACTCCCACACCAACATCCCTCTCACCGTCCCACACCAACATCCCTCTCACACTCCCACACCAACATCCCTCTCACACACTACCATACTAACGTCCCTCTCACACTACTATTTCTCCGCCTACCTGCCTTACCGCCAGTCTCCCCCCTCCCACTCCCTTGTACTAAGTTATGTAAACTTAAACAGCAAATACTCTGTTTACTCTTAATTTTCCTTTTCACTCAATAAAAAGACACAGGGACGATGGCGCAATTAGCTGATGTAATCGTTCCAAGCTTATGTACATTTTTCGAAATGTATGTAAATATTTGAAGTTCACCATCTGTGCCGGGTATGTAAACAATTCAGTTGAGAGGAGAATCCAGCACAGTTCGTGCACGTCTCCACCCAGGTACTTGATCATTTACGAGTCTTTGCCAGTGTGTTTGATGCAAATATTCATAATCATACGGAACATGAGTAAAATGGGCTTTGCAAACAGATGTAAAATATATATAAAAAAATATTTAATCTTAATTGAGAAAAATTAGAAAAGAAAATATAGTTAGCACTGCAGCCACAGGACGAAGGTTAATATCACCGAAATCCTTCAATAATTTGTCATGAAAAAGTGGGAAAAATATGAATATGAAAAAGACGGAAGAATATTTTGAAGAAAAAGGATGAAAAGAAGAAAGAAAATGAAGAAAAAGAGGAGGAGGGAGGAGGAGGGAGAAAATGAAAGAAAGAAAAAGAAACAGAACAGGATGAAGAGGAAGATAATAAAGATGACGAGGAAGACTATCAACAGCCAAGAACATCCCTGAATTCTGAATGATGTGTTTAGCCTTTTCATTTCACAGGGTGACGTCGGCAGTGGTTCCAGAGGCTCTAAGGGAAATTAACACGGAAGAAAAGAGACACCCTCGATATATTCTATTTCCAGGAGAAACAAGAGCTGATGCATCTCTTAATTAATACCTAGGACAGACAGACGGCGTTGCTGTATACCTCCGAGACACTTTTTTTTTTCCCCCAATAGGGAACTAAAGGCAGGGCCAGTGAATCAAGCAACTCTTGTGGAATATCTCGTCTCCAGGCAGGGAAAAAAATGGCACTTTACACCAGCCGGGTCTCTATCTCTAGGACGAACAACAACTATATGACTTCTGTATGGTGAACGGTTACAGAGAAATGTACTTTGTACGAACACACGAGAGAGAGAGAGAGAGAGAGAGAGAGAGAGAGAGAGAGAGAGAGAGAGAGAGAGAGAGAGAGAGAGAGAGAGTCCTCTTAATTTACAAAGAAGTTAAACAAGACTGAAATGTTCACAAGAACGAGACGCATAACTTTATAGCCCTGTTACATACATACAAGTCTACCGGACACACAGACATACAACTTCTGAAGAACAATATGTACCTTACCGAACACGACAGACACACTGAGGGCCACTACACGAACGGAGAGACAAAGAGATAGACGAAGAGAGATAAACTGACAGAGAAACTGATACTCTGGTTCAGATAGCATCATACACGAAAATCCAGAAATAAACAAGTGTCGAAGGTCGGAACTCCTCATCACAGCTCCCTGCTCGCTATATTTGTTTACTAGGTGGCGACTTTCATCTCGGAAATCATAAACTCCGAGAAAAAAAAATATCCGAGGCCGAGACACTTCCTCATGAGTGGGCCCATTCATCAAAGGGTCGCAGGAAGGAGTCTGATCCCCAGTTTATTGGCGACGATCCTTCTTACCGGGGATCCACACCTACCCACGTCGACTCAAGTTTTGGCATATTAAGGTTAATGCGTCTTAGATGCTTGCCAAGGGCTTCCTTGGCCTCAGACGTTTCGTTCTTGCGTTGGTAATGAGGCTAAGTAGGCAAGCAGAGGGGACATACAGCCCAGTGATTTGTGGTAATGTGGTCTCATTGGGACGGGGTAGTGTTGGGATAATGCAGTAATGGAAACAGACGACGAGCTGTTCTGCTGACATCAGAGCCTCATCCACGGGTCTGTCTTGTTACTGTATTTATATTCTTTCCCAATGCAGGTACACGCGGATAAAAAAAGAAGTATCTTACCACTTTCTGTGTGAAACAGTATGACACCACGGACGAAGGATTTTGATAAATGACCAGTGGTCTGGCCATAGCCTTGCTTTCACGATATTGTAATACATCGATTGCTAGCGACACTTCCTGTCATTTACCATAATAAATGCTACGGTGCTTTCATATTTCAATGAAAATCGCTATATAAAGTAGGACTACCATAATAATTAGGAAATTGGTCTCGCACTCACGCTTATCAACCCTGTCAAGATAACACGAGCCGTAACGATCAATTCGAAATTCATCGGAACCATCCGGGAAGATAGTTTTTTTTTTTTACCCTGTGTACTGTGTTATCTACGAGCGCATATGGAAACAATCACTAGAGTGATGAGGTTTATAGTAATTCCTTGTAACAACATAATAATTACAAGGCAACTGACGAATCAAACATTTCCAATAATTCGGACTGCAGAAATATACTACACTAATACATACTTTAGGTTCAGTAAACCTTCCAGCTACGACAGTCTTGTAAGACACGAACCAAAGGATCTTGTAAACTAATCAGAAGACTTGATCCTTAAGAGTCTATAGTGTTATATGATAAACGACTATCCCCACCGTCCTTTCTTACCTCCTGAAGCCAATCCAAACACGTTCCTCTGCCGTCCTCTCTATGTTCACCTTGATCCTAAGTTTGCCTTCCAACTTTCCTACATTCCTTAAATTTCCCTCATTTTCCCCATACCTTCACGTCCCATTCCATTTCCCATCTCTCTCTCTCTCCCCATTCCTATTACAAACCTGTTCCTCAATTTACTCCTCTGTCCTCATGCGTCCATATGCTTCCCCCCCCCCCCTTAACACCGTACCCGACCAACTCCCCTTTGATACTCATCTATTTTTCTTTCCTAAGTAGAGTGGTTAGGAAGAGAGGAAGAAAATCCTGGACGGGGGAAAGAGCAATCTGAAGTGGAAGAGAAAGTGTACGGCGTAGGGGTTCTGATGTGTGTGTCTGGGTGGGTTGCTGCAGACGTATTTTTGGTGCCTTTTGAGCACCTTCTTCCTTCCCCCCCGCCTAGCCAACCCTCCACTGCTCGTGCGATAGTAAAGGATTCCACTTCACTCGCTCCCGTAAAACTCTACGCTTCCTTTACTTCAGCAATGCATGGCTTTTCTTCCGTTGTCTTCCCGGGCGGCTCTCATTAGCGGGAGGGAGTGGAGGCTGGGTAGAAAGCCCTACTGTCTATCTTATCCTAACCTCAGTTATCTCAAGAGTAGAAACTTGCACGTAACATCGTCGTAGGGCCAATAGGCCTTCTGTTATCTGTATTCCCTGTGTACTACCCAGCCAACCACTTCTCTCTGACCCTTTCCATCACTCCGCTTCGTCTCCCCACTACCGCCTGAATACACCCCCCCCCCTCCCTACAGCACGGTTCACTGCATCAACAGACTGCAGGAAGCGAGCCAACGAGCCGGAAAAAGAAGGTACTTCCGGAAAAAAAATAAAAGCCAAGGGGGTCAGTTTGGGCACGGGGAGGCCCCACTCACCACATGGGCTCAGTCCAGTCTAAACTAAAAAATAAGACTTGGGGGAAAAATAAATGGCTACTTATGTTGAGTACGTCAGGCCGGGTGACGGTGAGGGCTCCTTACCAACGTGGTGTCCATAAATATAATCAATATACTTTGGCATGAGCTGTGATGGTACTCCTTGTATGTATGTATGAAGGGGTACCTTACATTTCACCTTTAAATACACGTACCTCCATCCACACACACACCCAGAGAGAGAGAGAGAGAGAGAGAGAGAGAGAGAGTTGCACATACACATACCACCAGCGCACAACGCACTATCACTTCCACAGTCCTGCAGCTGACCTAGAGAAGGGTTAACTACAGATTTCTTGTTCACAAGACACGTCTGGCAGTATATTCTGTCCTCACGACACACCCCCCAGCCTCGAACCCCGTGCAGCCAGCGCAAGCAGCGAGACTGTTCCAAAATTAACAGGTCTGAAACGTTCTTTAATGACAGGTTACGAGGCAAAAGTTGCTCAGCTTACCATAAAAGTTTCTCATCGTGTTGAACCCAAGTGAAGAACATACATAACAGTAACGAGCGAACAACACGTTGTTAGAGGCACAGCGTTCACTGCCACAACTGTTCGCTCAAGTTCTCTGAGGGAAGTTTTCTTGAAGCGAAATTATCATGCCCAACTTCGGTGGGGGGGGAGGGGCGGCGCCGAAACTGCACGAAGAGGAAGTTTGCAGAAGTCTGGGGTGCTTTTTATACATTCCTGTGGAGTATCAATGAAGACCCACCACTCAGCAGAGAATGCAGGGGGGAACTAACTCGCTCCTGGCCACTCACTCTACTCGGTGTTCGTGTGGCAAATTGTCGCAGGCCCATACGAACAGTACCAGTGTTACAAACTGATGTTTTCTGCTGTGGTGCCGTCAATATAAACTCCCCAACGTTCCCTTCTACACTGTCAGCCACAATAATATGGTAACGGTCAAGGAAAGCCAGCGACGGGAATGTTCCCTGCAGCGAACAGAGCATTACTGAGGAGCAGCAACGCTGGAGTGGTGAGACCGGGGTATTACAGTCGGCTCCTGACGAGGATACACCCGTCACTGGGAGGTACTGTGGCAGTACTGGGGGTCAGGTGGACGAGGGCTAGAGGCAAGCAAGCACCAGCACGAGAGGCAAATTAATAATTTGCTTCCCAGTCCTACGACATATGACACCAGGAATCCTTAATTACGAGGTGCAAATGTGTTAATTACAAATGCTTTGCTGAAATTAAAACAGGTGTGCAAATTAGCATATACATCATATCAACGTAATGAAAATTACTGTAGCAATTACAATTATTTTGCTAAAAATTCAAACAGGTGTGCAAATTAGCCCATCTATCAACGTTATAATATTAAAGTAGCATTTCTTTGTCTCCATGATAACGGCTCCTGACATTATTAGAGGATTTTTTTACGATCATGACAGCGTACTGTTATGACACAGAGCGTACGAGGTTGTCATGGGTAACGTGTGGGAGATATCACGGTAGGGGCATGGAGTTTCCTACACAATGGGGAACCGAACAGTCGTCTTGATCAGCTCTGTGAGGGGAAGACAAATCTCAACCATGCTTTTGGTTTTCAAACAGAAACGAAACAAGACGAGCAAGCACACAGGCAAGTTCAGAGGCACACTCGTTCAGTATACGGGGAAAGAGAGTGGTCAAAGTGGTCAGGGATATGTGTGGGGTGGGTGATGATTTGATCTAGGGGTTCAATTCTCCCACCATCCATATGGGAGCAATTCAACCATTCCCTATGGTGAATGTTGAAATCCCAGAGACAGAGTATCTCGCCTTGCGGGTGAAAGAATGTCATTGCCTCACGGGAGGAATTCTAATAGTCGAAGAAGAGCAGAAGGCGAAACGAGGGAAAAGTGATGCTGTTGGGGGACAGATCTTGAGCCAGATAACATCATAGTTTGAGGACTCAAGGTCCTCAAGGCGCGCAACAGGTGTATTGATTTTGAAGTAAGCATAGACACCCCATCGAAACCTGAATCGTGAGCAAAGGTAATTGTTGGAAATATGAGAAAGGGGCAATTGAGAACACATTGGACAACTGGGTCTCAGAGAGAAGCAAGATATAAGGGAAAAGAAAAGCTACGAGAGACCACTAATGTTGGTATGGTGAGCAGAAAAAGAGGAAGGTCTAACAGAGAGAGAGAGAGAGAGAGAGAGAGAGAGAGAGAGAGAGAGAGAGAGAGAGAGAGAGAGAGGCTGAAGGAGGGGCCGGTACTACTACTGCCAGAGCCCTTCTTCTCTTTCACTGGCAGTGAAGTCAGGCTGAAACCCGGAAATTCTTAGCACCCCATGATCCCAGAGACTAAAGGGCCGTAGACTTGTTGAACTCTGTCATGATTACATTCAAAAACGATTGCGTAGACAGGAGACGGCAAGATAAGGTGGGCCAGCAGTCCTCACATGGAGGGTGTAGGATGGTTCTGGCCACCACTTCAAACTTCACGAGTCAGGATGGTTATCGAGCGTATTTCTCAGGCTCATTATATTCTACATCTCTTTAATAATAATAATAATAATAATAATAATAATAATAATATAAAATATCATTAATAATAATAATAATAATAATAATAATAATAATAATAATAATAATAATAAAATAAGATATCAATAATAATAAATAATAATAATAATAACAATAATAATAATATTAATAATAATAATAATAAACACCTCGTTTTCTTTGTCCACAGAAAACAATTTCCCTCTACCCACCTCTCGCTTCCCAGCAATCCATGACCAGGAGCAGCACATCAATATTCGTGGACCAACTGATCTGAAACCTGGCAGGCATTCATCCAGGGCCAACACGAGCACCCAACACTACACGGGAGGTTCGATTCACACCTCCGCTAGATGCAGGAAAGTCAAATATATTTATCATTCAGCTGATAACGATAAAGCTAGCGAAAAATTAACAAATCGCAGAAGTCGATATTGCTCTTAAAACACAAATCTTTCTTAATCGATAGTGAGATTATCCTCTTTATCGTAATCACCCAAACCATCATCATTATCGCTAACAATTATAATCTGGACGAGTTACGTACGGTCCATTCCCGGGAGAGTCGTCCAGTTCCGTGAAGCAGGGTAGCGAACGACCAAAGTTCAGCCGACATTTTCAGGAGTAAAGTGATGCAAGCTCTTTACTGCCTCTTTGTGGAGCAGTATAACCAAGGACATATATTACACAACTTTCTGCCTGGCAATATCGCCAAAGGTGATAATTTGCCGAACTTTACACAAGTATAGCCAAGGCCATAACCTGGCTAACTTTAAAGATACAGTGATGCCAAGGCCATAACCTGGCTAACTTTAAAGATATAGTGATGCCAAGGCCATACCCTGGCTAACTTTAAAGAGACAGTGATGCCAAGGTCATATCCTGGCTAACTTTAAAGAGACAGTGATGCCAAGGCCATAACTTGGCTAACTTTTAAACTAGTGATGTCAGGAAACAGCGAATCCATGACCATGGCTGGGATAACGCTAAAGATACGGTGTGTGCAACATCTTCCACCTTGGCTAACTTGAAGGGTGTGGTGTACCCGAGGCCAGAGCTTACCCACGGATTACTGACGTCTTCCTCCAACAATGTGAGAAAGACGTGAGCCTGGAGGACCACCATTTCACTTGCCGAGAGATAATTTCTCAGATTCATTATTCCGTCTCGTTAGAACTTTCTTCATGGCTCTTGGATGACATAAAAAGCACAGAACTTTTCTCCAAAACGTGTTAGTTAATTCTGAGGGCGTTATAAGACCATGGAACTCTTCCAAACGCAGGCACATTCATCTCGAGTCTTGACAGACATCTATCAATAAAACCAAAATCAATATATATAAAAACAAAAACTGACCCGGTGTCGTTAAAACCTTTAGGTTTTACGAAGAGAGAAAAGTTGAATTCACACGTGTCCATTGTGGTATGAAGTATAATAGTGAAAAATTAATGCATTCACACATGAGTACAGAGAAGTGAAGTTCCTCAATAGTTCATCGTAAACTAGATATAGTGAATTCCTTGATCACAATGGTACGACTCTACAGCACTACGGGGGCGACCAATGGGGCAAAGCAGTACGACCCATGGGTATAATGTCTTAGAATTTATCATCATGCCCAAAGGTTGGAGCGTCGTCTTCAAACTTCGCAATGAGCTTATGTGGTCGTGCCTACGTGTTCAAAGGTCGCAAGGAGTTGGTCAAGGGTCGGTTTGAGGAGCTCAAGAGCTGTACCGCCGTGCTTAGGGGTCACACCGACAAATTCACGAGTCGTACCGACAAACTCAGGGGGGAGGGAACATCGAGGCGGCCAAAGGCTAGCCCCAACGAGCTAGAAGGGTCAGTCAGCTCATCATTCATCACCGCCGTTCATTTCGAAGCCGCCTCGCTGTTCCCGTTATCAACAACCCTCGTATTTTTCCGTCAGTGCTCGTTTTCCCCGGGTGGTGGTGGGAGGCGGCAATGGTGGTGGCGACGGCCAGATGAATAATGTATACACGCTGGTCGAGCCTATGATCCCTCGGCCAGTGTTGCTGTAAACACTACCTTTACTGTATCGAAACACGGCATTCACTCCTGGAAAATACAGTTTACAGTTGGATAGTGAAGTACTGTATCTTTCAAGAGTTGTCTGTACCTATGAATACCTTCTTTCGAACATACGCTACGTACCAATGTGACGATAGATTAGCGTATACTTTTGTGACCAGATGCACTGACGTGCTCCTTCCCAGTGTGAGAGGATGGGTGTGGGGAGGCGACGAAGAAAGCCCCATGTACAACTACAGGACCAGAATGACGACGTACAGGAATGGTCATCGCCATGTGGAGGCAACACTCCGAGTCATCTTGCATCTTTCCGAACGGTCGTGCATATTCACGTTTGAGGATCTGGACAAGTGGTCCTACTGACGCTAGACAGTGACCCCGCTCGGCCATGGGTTTAACCTCACCTCCCTCCCTCTCTCTCTCTCTCTCTCTCTCTCTCTCTCTCTCTCTCTCTCTCTCTCTCTCTCTCTCTCTCCATCGTAAACCAACCCCACGGCCACCATTACCGACTCCCTTGGCATCACTGCCAAGGTCGAGATATCCTTCCATCTTCAACCATCACCAGATGTAGCACACTCACAGGCAGCCAACAATTGTCCTCCCTCATCCTCAAAAACTTCTTCCTTTCATCCACTCGCAGCCACAGAGGCAGCGACACTTCACTACTGCCCGCCGTCTCTCTCACACACACTCACTCGTCATATTACCACAAACTGCTCCTGGCACATGACTGTCTTCGTTCAAAACTTTTCACATGCCGCCTTTCGCGTTCTCTCGCAATGATTGATCTTAGTTACGATGTAAAATGAGCGTCAGTGTGCTGCAAGGAACATTAGATTTCTGTGAGTACACCCAGACACACACATTCATACATAATCAGAGATAAGATATAAAATTAATTTTCTACAGCACCTACGCCCTCTGCATACGGTTTTGTCCTCTAATGAATCACCTCCTGACCTTTCACCCCCACCGTAAAAGCACCAATCGAGAGCAGAACTTTGTGTATAACATGTGCAGCACAAGGTCGGTCCACATTCAAACTAACCAGTCATGAGACACAACGTCTTCAACCGATTAGGTCCATACTAGTCCATCAGTCCAGGAGATCTTGACCTAAACTTGCTGACCTCCAGAACATGATCAAGTGCAGAACCTCGTCTGTAATATTTGTGGTCCACGAAGAAGCACAGTCATAAAATGCTGAGTCCACAACACAGGGACGTAGCCACGGGTACGAAGCAAATCTAACTGTTACAAAGCAGACTTGGCAGAAAAAGACACATGCATGAAAATAAACCTTTTCACACAACTACACCCCCACAAGCACAGACATAAACCCCTGAACCATAATCTACGAAAAACTTGACCTAACAATACGTTGTTCCCTCAACCAGACATAAACCCCCACAGTAAAATGTGGTCACTGATTATCCCCAGCCATTACTTCGCAGTGGCGGGGGATCACTAGGGATTACACTTACTGAGTATGATGACTACCCAGCATTACCTCCAGCCAACCATGGGGGGGGGGGACGACGACCACACCCTCGGGTGAAAATGTTCATGGCAATAGGATGCGAGACAGACGCCTTTCAGGCCGTTATCACAGTATCATGCTATGGTCCCCGAGACTTTATGGTATAAAAGGGTTTACATGTCCTCTCGTCCGTGGCGGTGGTGTCTTCAAGATCTCACAGACTCTGTGTACCTCACACCCTGGGTTCGAACGTTCGTCACGCCACACACCACGAAGCACTACCGCACGTCTTCAACACCACGGAAAACAAAGAGGACAAATTTGATACACTGGAACGTACACTGGAAACACAATAACTTTAGTTGCTTAACATTCACACGTGATATTGTCCCGCTGGCAATTAACTATAAACGGTAAATATTTACACACACACACACACACACACACACACAAAAAAAAATAAACACACAAATAATAGCTGGAAAAATATGAACAACGCGAACCGTGAAATCTGAAACCCACCCGAGGCAGCGTTCGAACGATCCGGGTCACTCCACCTCACGTGACCAGGACCTGACCAAAACATGTTAGGATAATCGTCGGATTTACGAGCAGATCTGGCGCTGGTGTGGAGGCTGCCCGTGGTGATGACCAGGGCGGAGGATCCTGCTGGAGGGTGAGTGGTGGTGATGACCAGGATGGAGGATAATGCTGGACGTGGTGGTGATGACCAGGGCGGAGGATCCTGCTGGAGAGTGGTGGTGGTGATCACCTGGGTGGAGGATCCTGGCGACCACGTCTCCTGCCGGGGTGGTGGTGGTACACAGGCTGGAAAAGATTTCAAGACTGTGGAGCGAAAGATTTAACGTCATGATCTGTGCCATGTTCGTCCCTCACACTGTCCACTTCATTCCGTTTTTTGTCTCTTCACTCTCGTGCTCCTAGTAGGTTCACCTTTTCTGCTCAAATTCATCTTTTTTTCCTTTTTCTTTACGTGAGCCGAGACGGGACGGGCAACTGAGGCGCTAATCAAGCCCATCTCATTAACGATATATATATATATATATATATATATATATATATATATATATATATATATATATATATATATATATATATATTCCCTATTTTATCGGCTAACCCCTAGGGGTGGATGAACAGCTGGGTGGGTTGTGGACCAAGTGCCGCGACCAGGAATTGAACCTATGCACTCGACCCTGGGTAAGAACGACATTTATGAAAATAAAAAAAAATTATGTATGTACGAAGCGACGCCCACCTCCGCGAACTGCATGTATAAATCATTAGTATGACGAGGGGACAATATACAGCATTAGGCGCACACGACGGTGGCGAGTACAGCCTCATGGTTACGGAACAGCACGGTGCTGCCTCATGGATACGGAACAGCACGGTGCTGCCTCATGGTTACGGAACAGCACGGTGCTGCCTCATGGTTACGGAACAGCACGGTACAGTGCCATGGGCACGGGCGACCCCCAGCGTCAGATACGAACAAAATTCAGCTCCACGGACAGGGAACAGCACGGTACCGTTCCACAAACAGGGAAATGGACGGGACAGCCCTATGGACAAGGAAAAGGACGGTACAGTCCCACGAACAAGGAAAAGGACGGTACTGTCCCATGAACAGGGAAAGGGACGGGACAGTCCTATGAACAGGGAAAGGGACGGGACAGTCCTATGAATAGGGAAAAGGACGGGACAGCCCCATGGACAGGGATAACGACGGTACAGTCCCATGAACAGCACGGTAAAACTTAGTGGACAAGAAACCGCAGGTTACCGCTCCTTGGGCACGGAATACCAAAACTTTTGAATTTACACAGGAAGGACAGTGCAACGGGAGACCAGATGGTCCAGTTGCATGTGGTAGGAAGAGTCCAACACACCCTGCCAACAAGGTAGAGGGCCATCTGTACAGACACCACCGCCGCTCTGCAGCCACAGGATCGTTCGGTGCGACCAAACGACGCGCACAGCGAACACCACAGCACAGGCGAGTGAACAGGAGAGAGAGAGAGAGAGGGACGGCTAAAGCCGAGACCAAAAGGTTGTCCACCATTACAGCCATCAGGGAAGGTTCGGCGGTGGGTCTCAGAGACACATCACATTGATTATCATGCCGGCATTTGGTACGGAGGGCCATCCAGGTGTGAGATGAGAGGTAGGGAGAGCAGGAGAGAGAGAGAGAGAGAGAGAGAGAGAGAGAGAGAGAGAGAGAGAGAGAGAGAGAGAGAGAGAGAGAGAGAGAGAGAGAGAGAGAGAGAGAGAGAGAGCAAATAAAATGGACAGGAACGAAAAATTGAAAAAAGAACGGAGGAAAAGCGTGTGTGTGCAGATAGGATGGGGGTTGATCAAATTGCAACGAACAAGAGATAAAAAAAAAAAAATTGGGATTCGCGGCGCTGCCAAAGGAAAAGGGAGGAGGGGATGTCACACGCCAAGTCGTCACGGACAAACGGTCGTCATCCGTCTCTCTCCAAAACTCCCCACGACACCTACTTTACGCAACTCGCGGGACGCCAACCTGGCGGTGGGGTGGAGGCGGGGTGACCACGACTCCCAGGGTCAGACGGGCTATGAATGGGGAAGGTAAGAGCGCCAGGGGGAGGCCTGTAATCCAAGCCACGTTATGGGTAGGTTAAGCTTCCCTTCTGAGGCTACGTTATGGGTAGGTTAAGCTTCCCTTCTGAGGCTACGTTATGGGTAGGTTTAGCTTCCCTTCTGAGGCTCCATTATGGGTAGGTTAATCTTCCCTTCTGAGGTTAAGTACGTAGGAGACCCCTTATCATTCTGGCTGTGTTTATGGGCTCATATTTGTAAATCCTGTTCATCGTTTCATTAACACAGGCATGTGTACACAGGCGTGAAGCACCACTCATGCCCCTCCAACACATAAGCATACAGGAAATTGGTGATGGATGAAGGGGAAAAAAGCGAGTCATGAACTTGTGAATGTGGACACCATAGGGAAATTTAGAAACTCGTGATAAGAGAAAGTTCAAGAGATGGGAGCCCCCACGTGTGTAGACCTCCTCCCCTTACGGTACAAATAAGCGATTACAAATAAGAAATTATACCAATCACACACACACACACACACACACACACACACACACGCACGAACGCAGGCACATACAGGCACAGAGCTTGCTGCCGCGCGGCAGCGGATCAATATGGAACGTTTGGAGGCGTCACTGGCCTGCCCCGGGGCTCCGACCACACATGGACTACAATTTACTGCGCCTGCGTGCGTTCGCGCGTTTGTGCAATTACCAATTTGTAATTATCAATTTGTACTGTACCGGGAGGGAGTTCTACACTCGTGGAGCCCCATCCCTCCAGCTTTCTCTACTACCATACAACTTTTAGAATTTCTGTATACTGTAGGATGGCTGCATGCTGTGTATGTATGACAGCACGTGTGAGTGTATGTGTATACTGTATGATGACGGCATGCTGTGTATGTATGACAGCACGTGTGAGTGTATGACAGAGCAGATTTGTAAGTGCTAATGACAGCGTTCGTATACGTATTCGCATGACAGCATGTCAAGAGACGTTGTGCATTATAATCATGAGAGATGCAGGTAATCACGCTAGGGAGGGAGTGTGTCACGATGACTGGACCAGAGCGGAGGTTATGGTCATCAACAACACCGCTGACTGGCCACCTACCCGACACGCCATCACGCACACCTCTACCCCAGCCAGGTTCTATACATTTCTCTCTCTCAATATATATATATATATATATATATATATATATATATAGATAGATAGATAGGATAGATAGATAGATAGATAGAGAGAGAGAGAGAGAGAGAGAGAGAGAGAGAGAGAGAGAGAGAGAGAGAGAGAGAGAGAGATTCTTAAAATTTGTTTCTTCGTGGGTATGAAAGATTTCTCGGTAGACTGTGAGGTGTGTCGGGTGTTTGTGTGAAGTATGTGAGCATCACATGTCCTCAGTCACTCAGGGGATCTGTGTGGTGAGCCAGGTTCCTCATGGCCTCACGTGAGACGGTACCACATCATCAGCCTCAGCTGAAAACGTTCATAAACCAACGTTCGATTCTCAGGTTTGACTCGTTATCCTCCCGAGCGCCGACGGCACTAGCGTGGTGTATGATGGCTCGGCCTTTAACCTGACCCTTAAGGATGGTCTGGTCAAAGGCCATCCCAGGTCTAAGGGCCAGCTCAAGTTCTATCCAATCATTAAGCTGTGTCACCTGGCATGTAGACTTGCCCTATGTTTACAAATACAAATACAAATACAAAAATTACATCATTTCACTACGTTCGTCTGAACTGCCCTAATACTCTCTCTCTCTCTCTCTCTCTCTCTCTCTCTCTCTCTCTCTCTCTCTCTCTCTCTCTCTCTCTCTCCAACAATCCTTTCCTCCTCTCATCACCCTCACCATCAGCTGCTCACCTCATCTCCCGGGTGATTCATGCCACCTCCCTGCGCGTCCTGCTGAGTGAGGTCACCTCATTAATAAGGGTCGAGTGAGCCCCGGCCAGGACACAGCCCCAAGGGTAATCAAAAGCCGCTCGTCAGGTCAAAGGTCAAAGTTTCCACTGCCGCCTGATGACCCGTGTTTGCTGGGGAATATGGCTAGGTAGACAGACTCCAGGCTCCAAGGGGGAGAATTCTATATAAGCGGGGTGCTCAGTGGATAGGTGCAGAGTGACGGAGGATAAAAGGGGGTCAGATGGGTAGTTCTGCGGTAGAGGGGGAGCGACGTCACTGTCTGACGTCAGGTTTGAAGGGATTGATCAACGGTGGAGTTTATAGGGCGTGGTGTCCAGGTCTGCCGTGGGCTGCTGGGATGTGATTACCTCGGGCTGGGTCGGCCTGGGGTCACCCGGCTTAAGAGGCTACCATGGGAGGAACTACGGTGTATAGTGTCACAGGTTAACGTGGGAGGTAACTATAGTGTGTGGTTCCAGAAGTTTGCGTGGGAGGAGCAACAGCGCGTAGCCCCAGAGGTTAGAATGGAAAGCAAACTTTAGTGTCCACTTCTAAAGGTTGGCGTGGAAGGAATTTTACGGTTACACATGGTAACGTGGGAGGAACTTCTGTATGCAGTTCCAGAAGTCACTGTGGAGAAAGCCACGTTTGCTAATAATTCTTCAAATAAGTATTTTGAGGAATTACAACATTATATATATATATATATATATATATATATATATATATATATATATATATACCGCATGTAAATATGATTAATAATTCGATACGACGGGAGTGGCGAAGGTCTGCCAATATGGCAGTAACCCGACGCCACATTAGAAGATTATGTTCCCCCAAACGGGTCTTAAAGAAGACCTTTTGCCTCTTAGCCTCCGCGACTCCTGCAGGCGATGGTGCCGTACGTCTCCATCTGGACGACACGATCACTAGGTGAAAAGTATAATTTTCTGTGCATAAATATATATACAGTTTTCACGGTGGAGGCTCCAGTCACGGACTAAAGTCCACGCCAAGGCCAAGCCGGAATTGAAACATAAAGAGATTAACGAAAAGGAAAAAGGAGAAGCAAGGAAAGTATTTACGAGTTCTGAAGGGAGTGAAAAAAAAACCTGTCCTTTAAAATGTGCCGCCAGGTCATAGATGTCGGGGTAAGATATGAGAAAGTTACGGTCATCGTCCCCCCAGAGCAGTAAAGGAGGTTAGGAAGTCTAGCTCAGTTCCATGACCAACCTTCTGTAATTACTTATAATGACAAAAATTACAACAATTTCCCCTAACTATTACCACCCTCTTCATCTCTCTTCAAAGTCAAGCCGAGGGTGACGCGAGGCCATTCCTTCTTCTTGGGTCTCAATCCAAAGGATTTCGTGATTGTAAAACGAATATTCTTTTTCTTCTTCACACAACAAAACCTCTCCAAGAAATATCGAAACAGGAGCTTAAGATCACCCCCTATTATGTGTGAGGGAGAGAGATACCTTTTCCAGTCCCTTTTCAAAAACACTATGGCAGAAAATCCGGCGAATTTACTTTGACAGAACCGTCACACGAGAGCGTTAAGTATGCCACCAGCTTCCCTCCAGTCGTCATCAATGCTGGTGGGGAACGAGCGCGCCCCTCCTGCACGTCTTCCTCCTAAGAGGACAACCATGTCCAAGAGGATTAACGGAGGCAACGGGCCGCTAGTGTCCGGCCGAGGCGAGGCGAGGCGAGGGGCAGGAGGTCAGTCAGGAGAGGCACAGCCGAACACTGCCATAAAGACGGACGAGAAGATCAAATGTCGACATAAAAGGAAGAGTTCATAGCTGCTTCAAAAACCATTTAGTAAGAGACATAGATAGACAGATAGATAGCGAGAGAGTATATATGTATGTACTAGGGACTCGAAGTTCACTCGATTACTGAAAAACATTATCATACGCCAATTAGTGCCCCTTACCACATAATGCCATCTAACTGCAGGAGACTCGATCACCCACAGCTACATCCAAAAAGTTTTTCCATTAAATCCTAAACAAGGACTCGTAAGAAAGCGCGTCCGACTTGCCACAATCAACCCGACGAAAGTCTTTACACGTTGCAAAAGTTCAAATCGCAAAAGTTTGCAGGGGAAACTCCGCACGTAAATGCCCAAAGAGAGAGAGGACCGGGATAACGCGAGAGTCGTACTGGCGAAAAGCGCGACCCAGCCCAGAAGTATGGGAAGAGGAGGAGGCGAAGAGGGGGAAGTAATGTGGTGAAATAACTCAAGAAGAATAAAGAAGACGGAGAACGAGGAGGAAGAGGAAAGACCTAAGAGAAACAGCACTACAAAGGAAGGTTTTAGAAGAAAGAATTGGAGATACCAAGGTGGACATGCGAGACAAAGTGCAGCCTCAAGAAATACAAGGTGTTGGGCGGAGATGATGGTGGTGGTGGTGGTGAGGAGGAGGAGGATTAGGTTAAGACAAGAAGAGAGGAAAGACGGCCAGGGAAGACCAAGGAGACACACGGAGGCAAAGTATGGCAATTGGGAGCACTAGGCGCAGGAGCAGCAGTTGTCGTGGTAGGTTACTAGTACTATTTGTCATCCTCCGTGATGCGGCTCTCTCTCTCTCTCTCTCTCTCTCTCTCTCTCTCTCTCTCTCTCTCTCTCTCATTCCTTCATGTCGGCTAGGCTACGCGCTTGCTCTGTCACTCTGGCTGGCAACATCTCGTCGTAGTTGATGCCTCAGCGGCTCGTCATGATTCCCTATTAAGAAGATCAAATCTTATTTCAAAACAAACGAAAATAAGTTATGTAAAGCTGGTGCGTCTATTCACTTCGGCTTATCACATCACCTGTAACTGTTGCAAGATTAATAATAATAACTCGTTCTTCTACTGTACTGAGACAACAAAGAAAACGTGACAGCAAATACTCAGGTACAAAAGAAAACTGATAACAAAAGCAAGGATTTCCCAGGCTAGAACTGAACTGATCCTAAATCACATTTCACAAAAGTCTGTGTAAAGAGGCAAGGCGGCGGAAATAAATGGACAATAAGCACATTCACTTGGCCGCCGGGAATACGAAGTCAACTACACCATTGAGGGCAAACGTTGGCAAACATCTTGACTCTTAATTATACGCGGGAGTTTAACGATGTGCTTCAGCACAGCCTCTCCTCCTCCTCCTACTGACGACCCCTCCCCTCCCCTCCTACCCACCACTAACCCCCCCCCCTGCTCAACATCAGATAAAAACACACTCACACCCCACATTTAAAGCCGTGAATTTTAATGATGCAGATGAGAGGGTGAGGCAAGGGGTTACGGCCCTATTCACCAGGTCTCTCCTCCGCTCAATACTCGCCTGGTTTACGTCGCTCGAGGAGGACTTCAGTGGGGTGGGGGTGGGTGGGGGGGCTGTCTGCTGCCCACCCTCGCCGTGATCAGGTATTTGCTCAACAGGCACTGATTCCGCTGGCAGAAGCAGTGGATGGGGGAGTGGGTGGGTATAAGGAAGGAGAGGTGGACTGGTGGTAAACAGATGGACGAGCGGGTGGGTGGAGACGCACAGATGAATAAACGAGTGGGTAGAAGTATGAATAATGGACCTATGAATAGCTGAACAGATGAATAATGTGGATGGACGCATGGGTGGGTTAAAAGACGGAAGACGAATTCAATGGAGGAGAGATGAACATGTGGATGACTAGCTAGGCTATTAGACGAGAAGATGCATGTGGTGTATGAGAAGATGGATGGACTGGTGAGGAAGTGCTGGATGAGTAACTAGAGCGGTTTAGTTGCTCTTACTCAACCATCTCGTTCCTCAACATTTCCTCCAGCAGTACGCACCACGTCTCTCCTTTAACACGACGGCTGTGCTGCGGCTCACACCTCCACCATCTTCCGTGTTTATCTTCCTCTCTGAAGATGACAGCTTTTCCTTCCGGAGACTCGTCTTCCTCTACACCAAGACATCTCTCTCTCTCTCTCTCTCTCTCTCTCTCTCTCTCTCTCTCTCTCTCTCTCTCTCTCTCCCGTGCACCTTCCCTAGGCTCCAGGTCGTTTCTCTCGATCAATACATCTTTCTGTTGGGAGGAGACGTATGTCCTCCCTCTTGGGTGACACGTCTTCCCCTGGTGCGGAGGGGGTGTGTGTGTGTGTTACCCAACGGTCGTATCTACATAATGGGATGTACATATACAGGATTTTTTTTTGGACGCGTTCGTAACAGTGATAGAGCATAAAGCGAGGCCATAAGGAAATGCGTAGTAAAAAAAAAATATATATAGATCTGGGGGGGACGCTGGAACGGATGACTTCAGGAGGAGAAATACTGGGATGGACGCTGAAAAGTGAGCATCAGGCGCGCACAAAGATGGAACCAAGTGATGGTTGTGGGTAGAGACCTGGAACCAAACAACCCTACGATAAAGAACAAGATAACTAAACAAGGCAGGAATGATTACATACCAGAATGAAACGCTCTGTCGCATGAACCATGGAAAGTAACAGCTCGGAAAAAAAAAAAAGAAAAAGGCTAAAATGAAGATTTGTCCCGACGAGCCTCAAGAATGAATTCTCTCTATATCAAACGAAGCATTTAACCCAGCTCGCTGAAAAACAAAGGTCAGAGGTTCCTGGAATGAAAACGATTGAAATAAAACGTGCGAATGGATAGATATTCAGAAGGAAAAAAAAAAAAAACCCAACCCACCAGGAGGGAGCGCTGGATCCAAAAGACCCTGTCATGGGAGGCCAGGCTGGAACGTCTTAATCACACAGTGGAATAAAGGCTGAAAGATATTAGAACCTCCAGGACGGAGCCACCCTGGATGATAAATAAACACGAAGAGTCTTGTGAGGCTAATAATTATCATGGGACACTGGCCGTCTGCCTATGACTTTTCACACGGTGGACAGAGTAAGCCAAGCTTTACTGGAATGTGAAAACAAGACAACTGAGCCTGGAACTGAATTCTTCAACAAAAACGATAAACCAACGAGGGAGGGAGGGAGGGAGAGAACAAAATAAACGAGTACTGACCAATACGTCATCACGACTTAAATGTAGAACTAAACTTTCAACGGAGATTTTACTCTTTGATTACACACACACACACACACACACACACACACACACAGGGAATAAAGAAAGAAAAAAATTGAAATGACATTCACTTCCACTGAATTTCATCGTTCTCGGCTAATGCGTTTGGTTTTTCCCAACGAAAGTTTTCTTTGCGTTTCGCTCCAGTGTAATTTTGAGTGATACGACACATGTTTAGTTCTTTTCACCCATACACAAAACAATATTGTTATATACAGAGAAAACAAAGAATTCATCCACGTCCGTTTACAGCAACCACATACAAGTGTATACATGTATAACTTATTCACATATCAAGCATATATGCTGAGTTATTAATGCATAATGATATGAAGATTGATAATAGCATTCATATTTTCCGAGGCGTAGGTTAATACTTGTTAAGTTAAAAGCTTCTGGCGTCGCGTGAATATTATCATTTCGATAGTTTGAAAACCACAAATTAAGTAAACCTGTTTTTACTACTCTCCAAGAGAGAGAGAGAGAGAGAGAGAGAGAGAGAGAGAGAGAGAGAGAGAGAGAGAGAGAGAGAGAGAGAGAGAGAGAGAGAGAGAGACTACAAACCACGGAACAGAGATATGATCTGACGAGAAGACGGTGAGGGAGAACGCCCAAGCAATGTTGGAAGGGCAAGAAGGGGAAAGGAATTCTTCCATAATCATAACACTAGCATGAGAGACAGACGCCGAGACAATACGCCAAAATCAGAGGCCATAGACGGGGCTAATGAAGCCGTGTGTGAGGGTGATGGCTATGGGCGGCAGGTGTGGGTTATGGCCTCCGCCCGTGAGGTAATTTTCCCCTTCAAACTTTACCCGGAGAAAATTGCCGGTTGAGGAACAATCAAGTAAATTAGATGGGTGTTCCGTGCTCCCCTTTGTGGCGCCGACACCGCAGCAAAGTGAAATAAGAATGACAGGAAAAATTCGGATGGAAACTCTCAAAAATCGTCTGTATTATGTTCCATGGTCATAGGTCAAATCTCCATAAAGTTACGAGCCACGTAAAGTTCCAGATAAAGTCTTCATAAGGCACTAAATCCAAAATTACAGTTACGGGTCTTACGTCATTGTATCTTTTTTTTTTTTTCTAGATGCTTGGAATCAACTGTATAAACAATTTAGTGGGTTTTGTGTAACGCATCTTCAGTGAACCAGAGCGCGGCCCTCGGCGACGGACAGATGAACGGGGCAACGACGACGACGACGGAGAGAGCGATGCCCCGGTGTCGGCCAGGATACTACGCAGGCCACACCGCCACACGACTCACCACAGATGATCATACACGGAGAGGGATCACAACATCCAAAGGGTATTCAACACTTGAGGGCAGACATCACCAACACTAGTAGACCTGGGCGACAACCCTACCCAGAAAGAGCACTGAAGTTACCGCAGGAAATGAAAATAAGATCGTGAATGAATTAGACCCGAGTTACGATCCTGCTGGTATCTGACCCTCTGTATTCCAACGGTGTACAGCAAACCTTTACAGACCACTAAATCATAGAGGAACTGACCAGAAGAGGAAGAGATCAGTGCCATGGAAGAGAAAGGGGAGTTACACAATATGCTCATCTTCAACAGAGGTGAAAGGCGGACGGCCCTACCCTACAAGCCAATACCGTAAACACTGTAGAAAAGACGAGATTCTGTGACCCAAGTCAACTGGACATCCATGAAAGTACGAGTACCAGCAGATGAGAAACGAGAGGGAGTGTTTTTTTTCTATGAACATTTCTTTGTCAATACTACTATCGACGTGTGTTATCTGGAGCGGTTTCTCAATGGACTTAACAGAAAAAAATCCATAAATGCGTTACATTCAGGGACCACTGATGGTGGACTCTTGAGTTAACGAACTGGGAACGAACCCGCAACATTGAGGAAGACCTTCTCCAAACAAAACAGGAGTGAATAGTGGCATCCCGCACCGTTTAGTCTTGGGGTAACTGTTATGCCTGACCTCAGGCACACGTCTTGCCGGAATGGATCAAATTATGCTATCTCTGTGGATGATGCCGCCGTGCTTATAATGCTGGTACGCAACACTGCTGATGGCTAACACTCTGGATAGCCTTAAACGCTAGCCACATGAACCTAACCTAACCACACTAGTACAAAGTGATGAGGATGGGAAACCTGACAATGAGTATCCTAATACAAGAAGCCATGAAGAACCTACCTATACACATACACGAGACGTTCAAGAGATGAGGGTCTCACGAGCGTAAAACTTCCTACCTATACAGTTCAAAAACACACTGGTATACAATCGCTTTCACCACCTCCGACTGAATCAGCTCACACAATCAACTCCATCATTTTCACTATATTATCCTTCCCTCGACAATATACAACATACAACTTTTCTTATCAGTGGAACCGTCATCATATTTGATAAAACCTTCTACAAACACACGTAATCGACAATGAAATTATCTTGAAAACCAACATGGCCGCCTTGGTTACCTAATCCATAGAGTCAACACATCCAGCGCCCTGCCCATTTACCACAGTCGACTCATGTGGAACAGAAAACGTATCGTAGGTTCCTAATTTTTGTTTAAACTCCGCTTCGTATCTTTGGTTTACAGATCAAACTACATTCTACGTTTCTTATCTTTCGTTTACAGATCAAACTCCATTCTCCGTCTCTGGCCACCCAATTTATTCCCATCTATGGTCCATGTTTCGTTAATTCTGTAGACATGTCCTCCAGTTCCTGCTACTGTCCCGATCCCTACGGCCACCCTGCCTCTCCCTCCAGAGTTTGCTCTTCTCCTTCCATCGCTCTCGTCTCCCTCCCTCCAACCACCTGTGCCCTCTACCTGCAACTCTTTACAACGCCCTCCTCTCCCTCCACAACTCTCCTCTCCTCTTACACCTCGGCAGCCTCATTCTTTCGCTCCCTCACTGCACCACCACGTTCCCCTCGTCTTCCCTCACCGTCCCATCCTTCCGTCCTACTCCTTAATAACTCTTCCAGTCACCCTTGACCTTTACCATTCTTCTCTGACCTCCTTCTCTTTCGCCTTCCCTCCCGTTGTTCCCCTTTCGCTACCACCCACCATAATATTCCTCAATCTTTTTCCTCTGATCCTAATATCCACCACTCCCTCCCGACCAGACGTATAAACAAACCTCTGATCCGTCAAAGCAAGACTCTTCTGCCCCTCCAGCACCAGTCCCTCTCAGTAGTCAGTGTTAAGGCCACCAATACGTGTGAATCATGGCTTGACAACACACTTCGATGGTTTTATCAGGGGTTAAACCTGTTCGAGAATGGTATGCCTGTACCGAGTCTTTCGTCCTTACAGATTAACGACCAAAATACTTCCTCCCGACAGTATCCCACGGCTGAGATTACGTTAAGAATATTTCCCATTCATCCTCCCTCATCAAATTTCACCGACAGTATAGTCTCTTTATCCTACTTGGTCTTCCTTCGGAGTTATTGTCCAGCCGGATGGCTAGAGGGAGTGAGTGAGTGAGGTGTGGGGAAGGAACCTTCTGCTTTACTATCCTGTCTCCACGTAAAATGGTGCGCAGGGAGGAGCCTTCTGATTTTCATATCCTGTCTAAAGCTATAGTGTTACGTGGGGAGGAGCAGCCTGCCTGGCTACCTCGTCTGTCTGTGTCAGGATCTGGAGAACATAATACACCATTACCGTTCTCCAGCAGTGAACGTCGTCACAGACCATCTGGTCTTCTGTCATACGGCTTTCCCACAGACGCCTAACACCAGCCCACATCTTCAACCCCGACAACTACCACTCAATAACCCCTTCCCACATCAGCCCCCAAGACCCCTTTATCACATTCAGACCCGTCAACCCCCTCCCACCACACCAGCCCCCATCTTCAACCCTCACCCACCACCACCAACCTCCAGCCCGTCTCCCGACATCCACCCCAAGACCACCGCCAGCCCTCCCACCCCTCCAAGCGTTTGTTCTCCAGATACTTGAGCTGGTGTTGACAAGCGTGTATGTTTGCCCTTCCCAAGACCCACCCACTCTGGCACAAAGAAGGGAGGGGGGGGGGGGACACAAGCATTTTTTCGACTCGTCCAAGACGAGTTGCGATTACGTCAAGCCTGGTTAACTAGACTAGCATTATTATAACTTCATTACGCTGTTTCCCCAGCGTCAACATAACTGGCTAAACAAAGGAGTGATGAAAATGACTCTGAAAATGGTTTTTTTTTTTTTTTTTTTTAAGTGAAGGTTTTATTTGAGGAAGATGAAATGTGTGGATTAATGTCGACACGATGAGGGAGGGGTTCTACACGACGTCTTGAAGGAGGACGTGTGTGAAGAAGAACAAATATATATAATCATTTTCCTCCAAACATATTCGCAGTTTCCCGCATTAGCGAGGTAGCGTCAAGAACAGAGAACGGAGCCTCAGAAAAAAAATCATTATATAGTTATATAAAAAAAAAAAAAACTTTCTGTTGTCGCTAATTCCTAACACCAGTCCAGACAGAAGGCAGAACCCGTTTAAGAACTCTGAACTACACTGAACTTTTCCCCTCCAGCAACAGCTGCTGCCGCTACCGGGGCCGGCACCACCAGCAGGAGGGATGGATGGATGACGAACCCAGGACAGATCCAGTCGAACGAAGCCACCGTCTGGAGAGAGAGAGAGAGAGAGAGAGAGAGAGAGAGAGAGAGAGAGAGAGAGAGAGAGAGAGAGAGAGTCTGGACTACCGCGGCTGGAATGATGAATGAAACTATAGCGAAGTGGACTGCCATTACCGAGGTGACCGGGGGATCACAGTCTCGTCTGGGTTCCTGGAGTAACTGACGGGTGAGGAGGAAGGGCTCTGAGAGAGGCAGTAATGTCACTGTCGATTAAGAGAGAGGGGTAGTAATGTCACGGTCAGTACATAAACATGGGTAGATAGGACGTCACTGTCGGTCTAGAAAGACGGGTAGGAATGTCACTGTCGACCTAAAAAGATGGAAGGGAATATTTACGTCGATCTAAAAGGAGACGCAGGAATGCCACTGTCGATCTAGAAAGATCCTAAGTTGACTGGGATAATACTGGAAACGTAAAAAAAAAAAAAGTAAAGAAAAAAAATAATGAAGAACTGCGTTTACCTTAGCTCATGTCTCTCACCCACATCACTGACCTCCTCTCACCAACTGAGTTACCTTCTCCCTATCAGTCCACCAGCAGTGGTGTTACTCTGGGTGCTGTCCTGTCGCCCACGCTCGTATAATATTGTGCCGACCTGAGCTGAATGGACTTAACATACGACACTTGACATAAATGAATATCCACTGGTGTCAACTGGACTGAGATGGCAACTGTTCCACATGGAATAGTGTGTGAATCCAGGAAGCTAAATTTATACGAACAAAAATAAAAAAAAATGTAGAAAATAGAGTAAGGAGAACCCTACTGGCGAGCCATCGAAATAAGCACATTTAGCATTGATAAAAATGATCATATATATATATATATATATATATATATATATATATATATATATATATATATATATATATATATATATATATATATATATTTGTGTGTGTGTGTGTGTGTGTGTGTGTGTGTGTCCCAAGGGCACCTTAATGACGTCGCCAAGGACTGGATGACAGCCTATGACCAGCAGATCAAGATCTGCCTCTGTAATCATACATGACCTGACCCTCTCCAGAAGCAGCGCCGCTCTTACGGACTTAACCCTCAGTCCACCAGGAAGGAGAATGGTCGGAAGCTGGCGACATTCAGCTTCGACATCTCTAATTCCCTTCAGGAACAGCTTACCTAAAAAAAAAAAAAAAAAAGTTCGCTTTTATCCTTGTATATAAATCACAAGCACACCAGTCAAGGGCAAGGTAAGGGTAGAGTAAGGACGATGCCAAGGCTGTGGCTCCTCACGAAATATAGAAATACCCACGACTGAGAGCATTACCTGACCTCGTAAAAGACGAAAGGGGATTTAAATGAGGAAAATAATTAAAAACGCTTACTTGTGTGTTGGCTCAGGGTATACATAATACAAAATTCAGTGATAAACTCTCCCAGGTTGAACGTACCGCTCCCAGCTCGGACGTAAGGCTCTTATTGTGAACGTCAAGCTACCAGTGTGAGCGTGAGGTTCCCCGAGTGTAAACACTGAAAAGTGTGAGGCAAGAACAGAGACGCAACGGCAGGAAGTAACTCGCCGAACCCTGGCGATGGGGACGGACTTCGCAACAGATGGGTGTTCTGTACACGATCTGCGGTGTGTGTGGACTGACAGGTGGGAAAAAGAGAGGAGGAGTAGGAGGAGGGAAATGAATGTCAATGAGGGGGACTTGGCAAGAAGTATAGGGGGCAGGAGGTGCCGGAATGGAGGGCAAAGGGTGGCGGAAACGAGTGGGGAGCAACGGCCTGCACGAGAAGTGAGAAGGGAAGGTAGGGGCTGAGTGGAACTAGTGAAAAGCGCGCTAGGACCGGGTGTTGAGGGCACGAGGCGAGTGGAACGAGTGAGGTGAATGAGTGACGAGTACAGGGAGGCAGGCATGTGGAGTGAGGGAGCAAGGCGGAGCCTCCTGTGTCAAGACTGACGGGAGCCATCAATTATTCACACCAAGGTAAAGACCCCGACTCAAGCTCTCTGATGGAAGAAGGCGGCCCCGCACTCCTACATGTGTGTGTGTGTGTGTGTGTGTGTGTGTGTGTGTGTGTGTGCGCGCGCGCGCGTGTGCTACGGGGAGAATGTTCTGAGTATTGCTCCGTCTTTTAACCACCCTCTTTCTATAGTGACTAACGTGGTACGGGCGAAACGTCCCAATCAAGGCCATCTCAAGTACCTCAAGCCAACAGAAAATTGGGTAGGAAGAAAGTGAACTCCACTGGCGTTTATAAACCTGACTCTTAATGGTACAGAGATTACAGAAGGAGGGAATTTGTATAAAAAAAAAGAGAGAATTTCACAGCGCTGTTCGAGGAAAGGAGGAACCACAACGGTCAGTCTTCGTGTAGTGGGTCTTTATACAAAAACTATAGGAAGCAACAGCGAGACGAGTGCCACGGGACCATATGTTTGTAGCAGGGACACTCGCCGACGGCTCACGAGTGCAGTGGCCGATATAATACGCGCAGAACAGGGAAGGGGCAGCAAAATCAAAGTAAACAGAAAGAGATGGTTGGAGAGAGGCGGTTCCATGTCTTAGTGTATACATAACCATTCCAACTTTCGCGAAGAACCCATCAATCGACCAGCCACAAAGAGGAGGATGAACAGGAGGGCTGGCTGTTAGCCGGCTATCCTATCCAAGACTGAGAATCCAACTCCAAGTCGCAACTTGAACCAATGCACTACCCGTATATGCTTGTGTGAGCGTCCAAACGAGGAACATTTATTCGTATGTGTTACCACGGTATACAAAACGCGCCTACAACATGCAAGAAAAAAACAAGTTTAACAACATGAGCACATGATATAATCAAGCCAAAGTTATCTTTATAAAAAACCACAATCAAACATATTCACTAAAACAAGTCTAACACGAAATCCATAACTTTGCCTCAGAAAAAGTTTGTAAACTTTGAAACAACTCGACGATTTTACCAGTATTGGCAAGTTAGGATCTTGCCTTTCTTGCAGACTTCGACAGTGACCTCAATGTCCAAATGAGCGTGACGGGTCTGAACGATGCTGAGGTTTTACGGATTATAGAAGATGATTAATCTGACACAGACGATCCTCGGACAGGTGCACGGCAATCGGATTTCTTACGACGATATGTGCAGCGAACTATGATTTCTGAGGAAATGTACACGTTAGTAAAACAGAGCACCTGTACGGCATTAAGAGTCCCTTCTTTCAAAACACATAACTACCCTGAACTCCTCGACGAGCTGATGTTAAACTTGGTTTCCTTATAATCCGAAAAATGTCGAGGACAACTAAATGTATTGTCTAAACAAATGAAACAAAAGAGTCATTGTACGTGCTGAGTAGGGAATATCTGTTGTATAATAATGGGTGACAGTCCCATAAAACAAAATCCCGCAACCAACGACATGATTTATTCAATCCGTAAAAAAACTCATAGAAAATAATTACGCTGACTCAACATCTGGTCCTCCTGCTCCGCGAACCAGCGCAAGTCTCTAGCAAGAGATATTTCTGTCATCTTATCACCAGTGACAAGACCACAGCTGGTTTGAAATTCGTCTAACACGTAAGACTTGCTTCAGAGGCAACAGAGAAAATGCAAACTAGTAATACTTTGTTGTCAATATACCCGTAGACGGCGCTGGATGATTCTGAGGGTTCGAAACATCTGTTCGACCTTTACAGAACCATGGCATCAAGTTTTCTCGGTGATGGTCCTTGCCAGATCGAAACAGTTGTCATAAACTTTATATTCAGTATCTGTTACGTTTCTTCACCGCTTCCAGGTTGATTCTACCCCCAGAACTCCTTTCCGCTCAGCTCAGAGGACTGGTGACGTGATGCTGATGATGGAAGACCTGCTGTATCATTGAATCGCCCGGGAAGTGAATCAATCCACCAGCCATTCCAGTTCCTCAGAGACTGAACCTTAACATATGGTAGTTTGAGAAGTCATGATGATGATGATGATGATGATGATGATACATGGGTGAGGCGATGCTTTCATGAGGAAAATCTGCCGATAAATCAATCAAACATGAAACATTATGGAAATAGAACATTTGTATATGAATTAAAAACAATTCAGGGAGTTTGACTGATGTTGCCATATTGAGGGAAAGGGTTTGTTTACCTCCTTGCCAAGGCCCTTGATCCCCGGGGCTCCGTTGGCGCTGGTGAGGCCGTTGGTGCTGAGCGTGTTGAGGCCTTCGCCATTGTCCTTGTTGGATTCAGTGTCGAGAGAGAGTTTTAGTCCCCACTTGAGCGTCTCCCTGCGTTCCTTGAGGGTCTTGCCATCTGTCCAGGCACCCGAAGGATCCTTTGGTTCCCACACGGAGGTTCGGGCACCATCCTTCCCGCCGTCAACCACCACGACGGTGTGAGGGCTGGGGTCCTCCCGGGGTGTCACGCGGTCTCCACTCATGCTCCCCACCAGGGCACCCACACGACCCATCGAGTAGGAGCACCGACCATCACGTTTATCACCCCCGCTGACGTACTCTTAGGGTCCACGATCAGCAGAGTTTAGTAAATACGGAGGACGCGGTGGAAAGGGGAGGGAAGGGGTTACTGGTAGGCGTCTGAGTGTGCGAGTCACTCACTCTTGCCTGCGAGGTAGGGGTGACATGGCCAAGGTTCGGGTGACAAGCTGAAGGCTTCCTGTCGTAATTAAGGTCTTTTCTATACTATTTCACAATAAGACTAACAACGGTATAATGATCCATTGAGTAAAACATCTGAAGCTAGAGGAAGTTACTCTGTGAGTTCGGCTTGCACGTACAAGCAGTGGCTGCGTTAGTTCAGCGTCTAACTCACTAACACACAGAGAAGGCCTTTGTCGTGACTAACAGACGGAGAAAAGCTCGGGCGAGTTATATTATGGACGTTTAGAGATAAGAGTTTGGACAGAGATCACCTGTGGCAGAAGCTCTTCAGCAGGTCATCCTCGAAGTCGTCCTTGAGGAGAGGGCTGGAGCGTGGACGTATGATGCACGAGTCAGGTACAACACATATTATGCACAAGTATCAAAAAGAGACGGATTCGAAGCTGACACCTGTGCAAGCCCTCGCAACGAGAGTGCCGCTGGTATACGGACTTGTACAAATGTGTGTGTGTTGCGCAGGTATTGTGCGCACTAGTGAGGTATACAGTGCTGAAGACAATTATACAACACAGTTAACATTGAAACACTTAAGGTTATTCAGCAAAAAGACCACATGAACTCTGACACACCATACGCCCTGGGTTCTGACAGGCCAACATTAACCCTACAACACATCAAGAGGACAATGCAGTTGTTCTGCAAGGAGAACTACACATAAAACACTTGGGTCAAAGTTGCGTCAACAAGAGACGAACTAGCGGGCACTAGCGCTCTGTGAGTCCGTACGAGGTTCTCGTCCGCTTCTGCTTTCCATCGGCGGCCGATCGCCCTCGTGGCCACGCCGTGCTCCGCGGCCACTTCAGCATGCCGTGGCCTCCAACAACTGAGGGCTCGGTGACTGATTTACCAATCTAGATCTTCCTTTGTGGCACAAGGCCTTCAGGCGCTGGCGCTAGGCCGACAAGGCTGAGGCACCAGGGGACATGGTGGCTCTACGTGTCGCTGCTGTCAACTGCAAGGCCTCTAGCAGCGACAATAACTGGGTGGGCCAGACACACGCCAGGGCGCGGGTTTCGCGTGGTTGGCGGCTGCGGCGTAGCGGCACCGCGTGTACAGGGCGGCGTGGAGCTGACTACCAGGCTGGGGTGTGGTGTGCTCGTGGACGGGGATGGCGGTGACTTGGGGAGCAGCGCGTGGGGCGGGGCCTGGCGGGCCGCGGGGAACTGGGGCGCAGGGGGCTGCTGGGGAAGGCTGGGAGGGGAGGGACGCTTGCTGCTGGTATTGCCTCCCGCCCTCACGCACCGCACGACAACACCCGCGTCAGTGTCCTGCGCAGCGCAAAGATATCCTTCCACACGCCGCCCCAGGCTGGCCTTTCCCAGGGCCACTTGTTCATCGTACCGCCCACTACCTGGTGCCACCAGAGATCCTACACTGACACAGGGAGGCGTGGCACCGTGCCGCCCACTACCTGGAGCCACCAGAGATCCTACACTGACACAGGAGGCGTGGCACCGTGCCGCCCACTACCTGGTGCCAAGAGATCCTACACTGACACAGGGAGGCGTGGCACCGTGCCGCCCACCACCTGATGCCACAAGAGATCCAACACTGAAACAGGAGGCGTAGCACCGTGCCGCCCACTACCTGGTGCCACCAGAGATCCTACAGTGACATAGGGAGGCGTGGCACCGTGCCGCCCACCACCTGATGCCACAAGAGATCCTACACTGACACAGGGAGGCGTGGCACCGTCATATCTACTTCACTAGCCGAGGTGACCACTTTCACTACATGAATGGACATCATATTTCGTCAATGTTCAAATCTGATACGCGAAAAGTTGAAGTGCATTTTGTCTCGTGAGCTACTTAGACAAACATCAACCACCTAACTAGAATGTTAATTAATAACCACAAAGATGAAAAGAAAATGTCACCTTTGCTGCCTTACATGACGAGAGAATCTTGGATGAGCGAGACTGGACGGAGAAGCACAAGTCAAGACCCTCCACCACCACCGTCGAACTTCATTCATCCTCGTCCTCTCTGACGACAGCAAGGGACCTACTACCCTCCAGGACCATGGGTTACATACCCTCGTCCTCTGGTGCCACTACCCTCCAGGACCGCTCGTAAAAATATCAACTACGCTCGTGATATCAGCGACAGGTCGAAATAATGTTTCCCATCTTCACTACGCAATATCCCGCAACTAGACACTTCTGTACTAGGTGCTCCCCCTCTGCTAAGCACTTCTACTTTGCTAGGCACCTCTCTCCTAAGCGTTTTCACTCTCCTAGGCACTTCTACTCTGCTAGGCACATCCCCACCGCCAGGCTCTTCCCTTCCCCTTCCGCCAAGAATTCCCGGAATGGGTCAGAGTTCCCCCCATTCCGTCTTCCATCAGGTTAGGCTTACGTGGTGCCCACACAAGACTCCACAACTCCAAGAGAGGCCTAAGAGCCTTATAGCTAGCTAGCCCCAAGGCGATTAGCGTCAACTGACAATTTCACGTTAATCAAGCTTACTTGATGGGGTATAAGATCATAAGGCTCAACTGATGGGATGTGTCATCACAAAGCTCTGATCAAAAGGCGCACTTATTGCCAGTTAAGATCATGAAGTTCACCTGTTGGGAAAACAAGATTAAAAGGCTCACTCATTCACTGCAAACTTAAGATCATAAGGCTCACCTGATGGGGATATAAGATCAAAAGGTTATTGCGAATTAAGTTCATAAGGCTTACTCGATGGGAAATAAGACGACGAGGCTCACTTGATGCGAAATAAGATAAGGTTCACTTGATGACAAATAAGCCAATAAAGCTCTGTTGGCATATAAGATCACAAGGCTCACCTGATGGTATACAAGATCATTAAGCTCACTTGATGGGGAAATACGATCACAAGGATCACGATGTGAAATCAGATCATAGCTCAAAACATTCTCACATAATGAGTCTCACACAAGATGAAACGAACGTGAGAGTGACTAAGCTCACGTATTTATCAAGCTCACATGATTGCCAAAGCTCACATGAAAATCTCTAATAATGACAAAGCTCACACAGGAAGCCTACGCGATTACAAAACTCACATAAAAGGCTCATATGATAAGTAATTTCACAAAGATAATATATATATATATATATATATATATATATATATATATATATATATATATATATACACACACACAAAAGTTCACATTAAAAGTATCCTATAAAAAGCTCACATGACAACGACAACATAAAAATGTTGATCAAGGCAACACACTTCATTTGGATATCTCAAATGAAAGCTCCCATGAAAAAAAAAATGATACATGTAAAGTTGACATAAAAGCTCACATTCCACAAAAAAAAATACAAAAAAAAATTAATGAAAATAAAGCATACACGACAACAAAGTTCACATAAGCTCCTAACGTTCGGACAAAGGTCACGTAAAAAGCTCACATGACAATAAAGTTCGCAACAATAACGCTGGCGGGAAGTGTCGGGTCCGGAGTCTGGTAATATAGAGCGGAGAAAAGACGGAGGATTGGAGGATTTCCTGCGACTCCCGATTTCTCTCCTCGGTTACCAGCGGTCACTTCAGAAGAGTCTGGGACTCCCGATCAATCGGTGGCCGAACATGGAATCATCTCTCCTTGGAACCCGAAGGTCGATGGCACTTCCCTTGGTCATAGCAGCTAACCCTCGGTCTCAAACTCGTATGCAAAATGTCATACAAAGGTGATGATACATACCTCGCAAACCCAAACACTTTTAATTCCCAAGACCCAAAGCATAGGCTTCGATGGGAAATTCCGAAGAACCAAAATGGACTTCGAAGTTCGACACCCTTTGCAGTTCCAGGGACATCGCGGCTCTCCGAAACTCCAAGAGAAAAAGTACTTTTGTGGAAACTCAAACAACAACATACTGTTCTACAGCTCAGTAAGCAACGTTCCATAACGCATTTCTATGAACATGATAACATAATACACTTCCAAGAACAACATACCACCGTCCAGTTCCCGGACTTATCATACCACCAAGCGGTTCTGGGTATAACATACAATCCGAAAGGCAATACTCTATAATAGGGATCCAAGCAAGGGCAATACATACAGTGTATGTGCATATATGGTCTCAGAATTCCCTTGAACACTTGAAGGTGGTGTCAGGATTTTTCGACACGTGGTTCATAACATAACGTTCACTGCCTTCATGACTTTACCAGCCTTTAGGTGAAATAACCAACCAACCATCGAAGTATAACATACCGCAGTACACTTCCATACCAGACATAATGGAGTTCCAGGCACAATGAGCGATAATGCAGTGCAGGTATACAGTTGATGCATTTCCGGGTACGAAGAACCATACCAGTTCCAGGGACAGTTAAAGCAGTTCCAGACCATGCCTGTCGCAGTGCAGTTTTGCAATCACTGCACCGCAGTGCAGTCTCGCACTCGCGCTATCGTAAACAAGAGCCAGCTCGTTATGACAGTTTAATTCACCCGAATCGATCTTCGTCACAGTTTTCAGCAAGCCTGACATCCGGCAATGCCCGTCCCGCTCCATACCATCGGACTTGACGGGGGTTTTAGTCATCTGAAATCCCGATCCCATGACACGCAGACTAAGAAGGCCATTCCTTACCAACAAACCAGTCAGGTTCAACTACTCCCTTAAGCAAATGCAGTTCCAGATTCACTATGCTGGAAGTGAGTTGCCTTCGTGAGCCCCTGGCGCAAGAGCCGTGAATCGCCAGTTCTATCAAAAATCAGAAAGTTATCTAATGGAATGCTATTTCGATAACCCACTAGGGAAAGCTCCACGTTCGAAACATTTTCTCCACTAACGGAACCAAAAGCCATGACTTACCTTTGGAAAATCATTACCATTAGAAAACAAAAATTGTGTGTAATCTGAATCGCCAGCAACGTGCATTCTTCCAGTTATTCTCCGTAGGAAAATAAAGCAAGTGTTACTCACCACAAAACAGGCAAATGTTATGAGTTATGGATCTCTTACCTAGATTTCTGTCTTTCACTCTTTTTGTACAATGATCATGGGAACAGTCCCTTCCTTCCTAGTTATTCACAACACCATCAAAGGCTTTATAGTTCCTCTCAAAATTCTACAAACAGCTTCCTCAAAATACAACCTTTTTTTGATACACGAGTTACCCACCTTTTGATCTGCACTCAAGCTAAGATTGTGATGCAATGTTTGTCTTCCTTCGCGAAGCCTAGAACGTGATCTCTTGGTGAGGCAACTTAATGCAATTACGAGCAAATTCTGTTTGAAAGTATTTTTTCCTCTTATTTTCTTGGGTTCAAAGACCTCACCCTTTCAGGGAAAGGATCCGCTAGATTCAGATATCGACCAGATTACAACATCGTACCAAAGAGGGACAACTATTAGGTTTTCTGTATTTATCTTTTTCACTATGAGATCAATGGATCAGACGTATACTGTCCTACTCTTATGCCACATAAACAAACAATGTTTTCAAACATCATGCATGAAACTCTTGTAACTTTAACACTGAAGATGTGTACCAGGGCCAGGGGGTCGCTGCCTTGTTGCTTCCGAAATTTCTATCACGAATTTTTTAAGATATATTGACAACAGTTAAAGGTGAGTTGGCTCCGTACCTCGAGCATGAGAGTCCAGCTGGTCTGCCTTACCATCAGCTGCGGCCTCAACCTGACTCGCCCAGCTGTTGGTTATCAGTGTACACGCTTGGTCTCTTATGTATGTCCTTTTTCCAGGATCCCATGATGGAAAGGGAGCTATCATGGAACGTTTGTAAACAAGCAGAGTTCTAAGTACTTATGCACGCACACACACAAACACACACACCACATGTAAGTACATACGTACACAAAGCCCACTTCCAGCACCTTCAGCGCAGCTTCCCATCCAGAACAAACATGTCGCTTTTCCAGTTGAAGTAATTCCAGTCCCCTGGCTTGGTGGTGGTGTGCCAGGGGCCCCGCCGCTCCAGCCTCGACAAGCGGCCTTTCTCGCTCCACTGATTTCCTCCACGTAAATATTAACATTCCCTCTCGCCCTCCACTCTCACTCTCCCCCATTTACTCACCCCCTTACTATTCCAGCGCAAGCCACTCTCCTCCTCTGATCCAACTCAAGCTCCTTACCCAACAATTTTTAAGAGCATTACCGTCCTTCTTACTCTTTTCCCAGAGACGTTACTCCTTCCCAGGAGACTTGTGGTCTTCCTCCCCCGCGATTCCCCTGTACCCTACCCACTGGAGCCTTCCTTTTCCTTCCAGACTGAAATCCTCATTTTGCCTCCATACTGGAACCTTCCTCTCTCCAAACCACAGCAATTACCTGCCAACACCCGTCAACTAGAGCCACTCTACCCTTCACCCACAATAAACTTCCTCGTATCCCCCTTCCAGCTGTAACTCTCCATCCTACGAGCCTACTGCTAACCTCCTTTTCCATACTCACCTTACCCCTTCTTTCCCATATCTACTTCGTATCACCTTACCCTCCCTTGAAATAACGACCCCATCTCCACTTTTCAAGCTTACCGCCTTCCTAACCAGTCACATAGTCCCACTTCACCTTCCTCCTCCTCCCCTCCCTTGGGATGGCGACTGCGCCCCTCCCGCCACCACACCAACTCTGCTGCCTCCTGGACCATAGGATTATGGTCAGGCCAGATCCTTCCGTTCCGCTGCTCACACCGCCAGGCGCCTCTGTCTTGGCTCCACTGGATTAATGTCTTGCTAGGTCTGCCTTTTGTGCCCCTGAATCAGGTTCTTCTGCTTCAGGAGCACTCTTTTGTTTCGCGAGGAAGCTTCCAATGGAGGTAGTTCCGGCATTCACTGATCAGAATTTTGCGTTCCTCGTTCGGATATTGGAGTTACAAGGTCGGGACTTGAAATTTCTTAATTTGCGTTCTTGGATGTGGTCTCTCTGTTGGACGACCGCTGGTTCTGGGCGAGGCGCGCGTGTGTGTGTGTGTGTGTGTGAAATTTCACTCACTCGGAGTCCCACCTCGACCTTTCATTTTCGTCAGGTACATTTAAAATTTTCATTAATCTCTCCATTCAACTCCAGCTTAACTTGTCCACCTGTCAACTACTATACCGCAACAAAGGCATCTCCTACCAGCTTGAGAGACTCTCCTCTTGCTTGGTTTCTCTGCGAGTCATCTTAACTGAGTCAGCTTAACTGTTCGACCAAGTTTTGAGGAACTGCTCGATATCCACTTCACCGAAACCACCGAGGAATCTGAAAGCTGTATATCTTCACGCCTCCTGCCTTTCTGAGTCTAATGTGGGCAAAGTCTGAGGCTTCGATCCTCTTGTTCATCAGTCCACTTGTTTCACGCTGTTTTTTTTTTTTCTTCCTAGCCTGTCGTTGGACTCTCTTCTTCAGCAACTCTATGTTTCGTAAGTGAGGAGGCTAAACCTTGTTACACACATTCGTGTTTGAGTTTAATGTTGTAAAACCTTTGTCCTTTAACATATGGTAGTCTATGTACTAAAAGGTCGTTCTACCAACCTCCTAACATTGTGATAAGGTTTCTTGGTGACAGACTAAAACACATTAATCCTTAAGTTCCTCTATTAGATACATATCTCAAATACATTCCCTACATGTTTGTAATCGAAGTCTGATACCATTTTCCTATGCTTTTTTTTTCAGTCAGAATTTATTTTGGCTCTTGTGTCATGAGTCATACATACGAACAGTACCTGGCTATCTCTATCTTTCCTTGTTGGTTATCACAATCTCGAACACTTCTTATATGCTCAAGTTCTTTTTTATCTTCATCCACAGGTACATTCAGATATGCTTCAAGCACCTCAACAAGCTTGATAACATACATATGTGGAACAACTACGATCCCTGGAACGGGCCGTGGAGGACACTGCTGTTTGCTGATGACCAGCTTTGGAGAAGCTCCAACGTAGCACGTCCTCCTCTTCTATCTACCCATTAGGTAATCAACGACCCGTCGAAGCTGCCGTCTCTTACATCTGCCAGGAACTTCAGTTTTTTTTTTTTTTCCCGCCTGTTTCCTGTGGAGGACAGTGTCGCATATCTTTCGGTAGTCCAAAAGCAGACAATCCCATTCATCATATTTTTTTTTCTCCTAGGTTGTTGGCTTTCCTATCCCAGAAGTCCATAGTATTTATAACAAACAAGTTCTTCTATCTGCTCCAACTTAGAGTCTCTTTGTTATCACTTATTTATTTACTTCACGGTTAACTTACTTTCCCGGTCTCTATGTGTGTGTGTGTGTAAGAGAGGCAGTACAGGTGCTCTGGACGTGTGCTGGCAGGCAAACGCTTGTTTATGAAGGTGCATGCATGTACGTACGAAATGCTTCCGGCCATTTCTATGCAAGCAACGGTTATCGCGCGTGCTTGTCCGAGCGTGCACGGGTGTGTGTGCGCGAGTTCACATCTTTTCCGAGTGCCACAGTCCTGGCTATCTCGGGCATGTACCAAGCCCGGGTCGACCTTCCTGTGTAGGTCAACACGTTATCGAACTTTTCCCTATGTCATTCATACCACCTTACACACACACACCCACACACCCAGCTGTGTTCTCCGAATATCATATGAACATCCACACTAAGCACCATCCCTCCACACTTCCACAAACCACAGTGTTCTTTGCTATGAGAGTAACAAAAGAGGCACTGAAGGAAAACGTAAAATGGGCTGCCCCTCTTGACTTCAGGATATAACGCATTCGTTGTAATCATTATTCACTCCTCGCAGATTGTTAAATGACTGCGACCGACCTTCATCGGCGAGGGTGGGGGGTGTTCCAGTATACAGTGGTGAAGGCAGGATAACAATCTTCGATCAGAACGCCAGGAAAAGACATCACCGGCGGTAAGGAGACGTGTGGCGGCCACGGTATACACCAGAAGTGACGCCATGGGCGGGGAAACCCCCCATCCCACTGCAGCCTGGCCACAGTATCAACACATCGCTCCCCCGACTCACCAGTGACACTTGATGAAGTATTGACCTGCACCCAACCACCATCGCTCCACCCACCTGTCGATTCCCCGCACAAACAAGTAAAGTTTACCATCGTTTATCTGAAGCCGAAGAAGATGGTTGTTTAGATTCTTCCAGCACGACTACTTGTGCGACCCTCAAACACGACGGTACGACCCTCAAGCACGAAGGTACAAAGCATGAGCACGATGATACTACAGCTGAGCACAACGGTACGCCTCTTAAGCTTGGCGGTACACCTCACCTCTCGACGGTACACCTCTTGGACACGACGTTACAACGTTACATGATGGTACTACCCTTCAGCACGACGGGACGCCCTTTGGATACGTTGGTGTAACCTCTGACCTGACTCTTACGGGTCATGTCAAAGACCAGGCCATCATCAAAGGGTCGTACCCCATGTTCTCAAGGAGGTCAATATAAGGAACTACAAATTACTGTGTGGGAAGTAAGAGGTGTTCCTCTGGTCCCACATAGGTTCCTCTGGCCCCATACCTAAGCTTAAAGCTATGAAGGAATCGGAAAACTGTATCATCTTTATAAAAGACATGAATTTAGTAAATAACATACAGGAAGGTAAGGCTGATCACCTCTTTGATCAAACGGATCCTTATGATTCTCTTTCAAGGGGAGAGGTTATGACTCCAAGAATTTGTATTCTCAAAACAGGCTTCTTTTTATTTTCTTTATTCTTCAGAGAAATATGGAGACGACGTATGGATAAAGAGTCCCTCTCTGACGGAGATGGTTCCAATTCGTATGAGTTATTCCAGCTCATATGAGTCACATCAATAAAAATGTGACAGTTCCCGAAACATACAGTCTTTCTCTCTCTCACTCTACTCTCCTTCCGTGTCCTGCTTCTCTCTCTCTCTCTCTCTCTCTCTCTCTCTCTCTCTCTCTCTCTCTCTCTCTCTCTCTCTCTCTCCCCCTTCCATCGCGCCCATACACCACAAAGCCCACCCTTACCCATCCTCCTCAAGTTACGGCCTCCCTCCTGGGACTCGGGGGTGGTGGTTGGGGGGCTCATAAAGCACCAGGCAAGGAGGGAGATCTTCTTGTAGCAGTGAGCACGAGCAGGGTCGGTCTCTAGGGGAGGGTCCTCACATGTCACACTGACGGTGAAATGGCTTGGTCTTTGGTCAGCCAAGCCCCTGCCTCTCTGGGGTGTAACGTACGTGGGGCCGGGAGGGTTTAATGAGGTCCTGCCTCATGACCAGGAGGGTATATGGCAGCAGACGGATGTTGGATTATGGGTGGGTCAGGCGTCCTGACCAGGAATATCTTCATCAGGCAACCCCAGGACCTCTTGAACGGGGCTCCTGCAGCGCTGAGGCTCCACTCCCCACAGGAGCAGGGAAATGATGAACTCCACGGAAGCGAGAAGGTCTTCGGTGAGACTTTCTCGTTTGCAGTGTGCCCACCTGCAGGAGGGATCCGGTAAAACCTGGTGTGGGTGAATACACACACACACACACACACACACACACACACACACACACACACACACACACACACACAGGTGTTGCCGGACACCACGTACTCGAAGTTACATCGCGAGTAAAGAGACGAGACTGAATCACTGAAGGTACAGTCTTATAAATGAAGTTCTCGCTCCAAAGGGGTTCACATTTCCATGTTACTGGAAGTAGCGCACCCTTCGGCTGCAGCAGCCTCTGGGAAGAGATGTAAGGTAACACTAGGACTGTCGATAACGCGGGAAATGGCGAAGATGTATGAAAAATTATATGAGAGAGAGAAAGAGAGAGAGAGAGAGAGAGAGAGAGAGAGAGAGAGAGAGAGAGAGAGAGAGAGAGAGAGAGAGTACTTAGGAGTACTCATGACGACATATTGCCAAAACGCAGAGCTAGCGCGTAGCGCTCACTGCAGAAACATCTTAGGTTACGAGGACCGAGTAGTGTGAGGTACGTGTTGTCCAGTGTTGTGTGCGAGACGGAAAGATTTGTGCGGATGTGGACTGAATACCAGCTGCCCAACTGTAGGTGAAGTAGGAAGGAAAGACAGTTACGTGGGCCAAAGGAGTGACATCTGACAGCCACAAAAGTGAAATGCTAGCTCACTGCGCATCACTCTCGCGATACTCAAGCTGGTAGTACCCTGGTCGGTGGCTTCCTACTACCTGCTGCGTAGAGAGAGAGAGAGAGAGAGAGAGAGAGAGAGAGAGAGAGAGAGAGAGAGAGAGAGAGAGAGAGAGAGAGAGTGGGAGTAGGGGGGGATAGAGAGGAAGAGAGGTAGGAGAGAGCGGGAGGACCCGCGCCACGGCCACCCTTCACATTATATTTTCATGTTCACATTATTTATTTACATATCAGGTTCCCGGATATGTGGTGACAGCCGACCACAGCCGCCTATCCTACCCCACCGTACCTTCTACACCACCAGAGCCGCCTGTCCTGCACCACCATACCTTCTACACCACCAGAGCCGCCTGTCCTGCACCACCATACCTTCTACAACACCACAGCCGCCTGTCCTGCCCCACCGTACCCTCTACAACACCACAGCCGCCTGTCCTGCACCACCATACCTTCTACACCACCACAGCCGCCTGTCCTGCACCACCATACCTTCTACAACACCACAGCCGCCTGTCCTGCCCCACCGTACCTCCTACACCACCACAGCCGCCTGTCCTGCACCACCATACCTTCTACACCACCACAGCCGCCTGTCCTGCACCACCATACCTTCTACACCACCACAGCCGCCTGTCCTGCACCACCATACCTTCTACACCACCACAGCCGCCTGTCCTGCACCACCATACCTTCTACACCACCAGAGCCACTTGTCCTGCACCACCATATCTCCTACACCACCAGAGCCGCCTGTCCTGCACCACCATACCTTCTACACCACCAGAGCCGCCTATCCTACCCCACCATACCTTCTACACCACCAGAGCAGCCTGTCCTGCACCACCATACCTTCTACACCACCAGAGCCGCCTGTCCTGCACCACCATACCTTCTACACCACCAGAGCCGCCTGTCCTGCACCACCATACCTTCTACACAGCTTCTCTAACTAGTCTGTCCCACTCCATAGTTTCCCTCACGCAACTATGTAACACGACAGGTTCCTAACCAACTCCCGTCACACAGTAACTTTGTCTGCCTCCTCCACACCCCATTCCCTTCGTTAGTGCGGTTCTGCTATGTCTGCTCTCTACCATTCCTCTCAGTCTTGCATACTACCATACTTAACCCGAAACAACCATACGTCTTTTAAATTGATTTTCGCATCCTACCATGACTCTACCGCATTTGTTGAATGACCTCTCCTACCATCCTTCCACCACACTATGTCCTACAGTGCCAATACGACAACCACGTCTATGGCGACGAAGACTCGCTAAAAGCCGCTACGAGTCAACTGAATCCAGCTGGCCTAACTACGCCTCAGTGTTCGTAGTCGGCCAAACCACGGCCCTCTCTGTCGTCCCACGACCACCTCTTACTATATACGACCACTACGACCACCGCAAGAACCACGACCTCCCCGTGGTTCTACAACCACAACCCAACCCAACCCTCCCCAGCCAGCGTCAACCATGTCTTCTCTGTGGTACGCGACCGTATGGCTTACAACGCAACAGGCTGTAACCTCGTAGCTCCCCACGAAGCCCCAGATCCCATGACTCCATATGAGACACGACCATACGGCTCTCCAATGAGCCCCGACCCCATGGTTTCCTCAATAAGCCAACAGCGCCCAACAGCTACAGCTAAAACACATGTCACTCCCAATTTGCAGTAATCCAAGCCAGGGACTCCAATTCTACACATTACTGTTGGCATTTAAGGAGCGCTTTCCTTAACACAGAAATGCCTCTAACACACCATTATATATATATATATATATATATATATATATATATATATATATATATATATATAGATAGATAGATAGATAGATAGATAGATAGATAGATAGATAAATATACGAGAGAAATTTCCAATACTCCCACAGCCTTATGTCTCGCCCAAAGCATTATGCTACGCTAACAGCATTACACTACGTCTACAGCATTATGCCATGCACAAAGCATTATGTGAAGCCTACAGCATTATATCACGCTTACAGAACTGTGCCTCGCCCACAGCATCATTCTTCGCCCACAGTATTATAACACGCTTACAGCATTAAGCTAAGCCTTCAGTATCATTCCATGCCTACAGAATTATAACACTCTTCCAGCATTATGCCACGCTTACAACATTATGCCAAGCTTTCAGCATTATGCCACGCCTACTGAATCATACTATGCTCATAATACCTACCACGCCCATAGACGTGTCCGACCATACTGTGTCATGGTGGATACGTCGATACGAAGACACTGGTAGCGCACACAACCAGCGTCGTGGTGGTCGCCTGGCCTGGGATGGGGGGGGTAGTGAGCAGGCTGGGGGAGGGAGGGATAGGTGAGGGCTGAAGGCTGGGACAAGAGCAGGTGAGGGCTGGAAGAAGGTAGATGAGGCCTGGCCTCATGTGAGGCAGATGATGGCTGGGAGGGGACAGGTGATGGCTTGGGGGTCTGGGAGAGGAGCAGGGGTAAGATGATGGTTGCGTGGGGGCAAAGGAGTACTGGGGGTTGGGGGTAACAGGTGAGAGCTGGGAGGGAACAGGTGAGAGCTGGGAGGGAGCAGGTGAGAGTTGAATGGAGGTAGTGTCAAGACTAGTAGGGCTGGGCGGGGGCACGTTATGGCTTGAAGGGGGAGATGGATGAGGGCTGGGGGTACAGAGAGGGCAGTTGAGGGTTATGGGTTGAGGAGGAAGGTTTGGCCTGGGGGCTTGGAAGGGCAGGTGAGGGTTGAGGGGCTTGAAGAGGGGAAAGCGAGAGCTGAGGGGCTAACAGAAGGGCAGGTGAGACCTGGGAGGAGGTTTGTGAGGGCTGATAGCTTGGTGGGGAAGGAACGGGAGAGGGGACAGGTGAGGGGGGGTCAAATAAGGGCTGGGAGGGGGCAGGTGAGGGCTGGGGAGAGTGCGATGAAGATCGATAGGCAACTCCTCCAGCCATCTCTCTTTTCCTCTCTTCTCTTACTGCCTCTTTATTCCTCCTCCTCCTCCACTCTCTTCCCCTCCTCCTCCTTCGCCTCATAATTCAGTATCTTCCTTCTTTTCTTTCCGTTTTTCATTTACCTCAGTAAATGACATTCCCATCCTCTGTAACTTCCTAATCCAAAATATTTCTGTTCTTTCCACATTACCTGAATCTTATTCTATTATCAAATTTCCTTTTAACTTCTTTGATTGGTCTTTTATTTCTGTACTTGCTAACTTTACTTCCGTTATTTTCTTTGATGGTACGTTTTCCCTGTCCTATTCTTTATTACTGCCCGTCATCTGTTCCTTTTCCTTTCCATTATACTTCATTATACAGTCACCCTCCCAACCCCAGCCTCCACGACCAGCAAAGCCACTATTTCCAACCCTATCTCCATTCCCAGTCAATCCTGTGTTGTATTTCCTCTCTGCTTGCTGCTACAAAAGCCTCTCTCTCTCTCATATATATATATATATATATATATATATATATATATATATATATATATATATATATATATATAATGCTGTAAATAGACCATTTAAGAATCATATTAATAAAACTCTCTTAAATATATAATGTATTCTATGAAATGTAATTAGCTGTCAGTCAAAATGACACACTTAGAGCAAGGAACACACACACGCACACACACACACACACACACAACGAACGATCGAGAATATTCGCGGTCGAGTTGATGCCAAGATTAAACAAGGAGACAGCCCACAGGACCAATGGTTGATGGCCAGAAAAATAAGAAAGAGGATCTTCGAGACAACCAGAAACATGGAGGCTGACGGGTCGGCAGAGATGATGTAACAGAAAAGAGGAAGGCAAGAAAATTAAGCAGACGGCGAAGCAGGAGACTGACAGACGTGTGGATCAACGATGGTTTTGGACGGGAAGAAAGACCGCATTCCAGATCAGGAGGATAGAGCGAGGGGAAATAAGGAATGCTGATCAAAAGACTGCTAACTGGCTACAGACTTGCCAAATCCAGTTTCTGGTATAAGAGAAATGAGGAGACCTTGATGGATACAAGTCTGGACGTGAGAGATCGACCAGTTATGGTGACCTAGGATGACGTACGAATCGCGTAGCTAACATGAGGTAGTCTGAGAGGACGGGAAACTCACACACACCCACACAAAGAGGATTCAGCAGGGCCTTCATCAGAGGAGAGAGAGAGAGAGAGAGAGAGAGAGAGAGAGAGAGAGAGAGAGAGAGAGAGAGAGAGAGAGAGAGAGACGCCAAGTATACGGTCAGAAGGCCCAAAAAAGAGAGAGAGAGAGAGAGAGAGAGAGAGAGAGAGAGAGAGAGAGAGAGAGAGAGAGAGAGAGAGAGAGAGAGAGAGACGTCAAATGTGGCCAAGAGAACGGATTAGCCCTGCCACTGCCGCGGCGAACCCGGGAATAATAAGCGATGGAAACGTCTGACGTGAGGCGATGTATACAACGGCAGATGATGCACCAGTAATACAGAGTAATGGATCCACGTTATGGAAGACGCTACCTCACCTCACAACTCACACCACAGAGACAAAATCTCACTTTTTTGCCCATACGGATACGTGTGTGTGTGATGGGGAAAAGACGGCGACAAGGGAGGAATATTGTCTCTCTTGATGAGAGACAACCTTGAGCTTCTGGAAATTTTGGTAGATAAGCACAGTCAGACAACATATATAATGGGAGGGGTAACTATAGGTAAGACGAGCAAGGTGGTGTTATTGATATTATATATATATAATACTCCACGGATTTTTAACTCACCAGCACAAATATACAATGCTAATGAAAGACACAAAATGGTAATGTAATTAATAAAGGGGGATTTCAAATATCTAGAGACGGACTGGGAAAATTTGTATTCTGATAGAAACGAAAAGTTATGGAGACAAGTTCTTGGTGTATAGAGGAACACTTCCTATACCAGCAAGTCAAGATACACCATCAGGGAGAGAGAGGGAAAGAGACACTATCATCAACATTAGAACACAGTAGCATGGAAAATGATAATATCAAACGATACAAATGGAAAAAGTGATCATGTAATGCTTAACTTTGATTATGTGGTAAATGCTTAAATTTGATTATGTGGTAAATGACTATGAAAAAAAAAGATCAGAGATGAGACCAGACTCAAGATGATATAATGTTGGAAACTAAACACAACTCCACAATTTTTATGGTCAAACAAATCGGACAGTGGCTTTCAAGAGCCGTGAACAACAGCACTGAGGAAGAAGGTTCTGTACCAATTTCCAATGAACTTACACACACGCCAGGTTGTAAACGACAGAGGACGGAGGAGTGGATCGATGAGAACTGTCAAAGAAGCGATGGAGCTTGGCGATCTTCTATGGTGAAGATACAGACGAAAACTCCAGCCAGCCAGCGATCATAAGGTGTACGAGAGCAAGAAACGTGAGCAGCGAGATGTGAAAGGAGGATCAACGAAACTTTAAAAAACGACATTGTGGAAAAAACGAGGGATAATACGAAACTTTTATATATATATATATATATATATATATATATATATATATATATATATATATATATATATATATATTCATAAAGAATAAATCATCAGAGATCCACTTATCAGGTTAAGGAACTCAAAGGGAAGGGTTACAATGCTGATGAGGGGACGAGCGAGGACGTAAAAGAAAACTTCAAGAATGTTTTCGCAATGGAAGACACTGCAGCCCCCAGACACCAATCAGATGGGAAGGAGATACTGGAAAGGAATGAAATATCAAAATAGAAAATGTAATCAGAATTATTAAAGGTCGTGACCCATATAAGGCTCATGGTCCTCGTGTAATTTCTCCATATATGCTGAATGTGTGTGCAGAGACACTTGACACATCACTTATAATGTACATAATATCCCGGAAAAACGTGCCAAGGGGTTGGAAGGGAACAAACATCAAACCTGTCCGTGAAATAAGAGAGCGGTAGGAGGTGCTGAATTACAGACCGGTCCTCCTGACGACTGTGGTTTGTAAGGTACTGGAAAAGATAATCAAAAGGCAAATGGATGACTTCTTGCAGAGGAGAAACGACCTCAGCGATAGAGAAAATGGTTTCAGGGAAAGGAGATCGTACGTAACGAACGTCTCATTTTTCTACAATATACAGTGAGCTTTGCTTCAGAGAAGAGAGAAGGCCGGATGGCTTATCCGTACCTGGACTGAGAGAAATCACCTGACACTGTGCCACAGAGGAGGCTGGTAAAAAAGTCCTGTGAATAACAAAAATGCCTTTCCAATGATTAGGAGGGAACATGAAAATATATCTAAATCAAGACTGAAATGTAAACATATATGCTAATAGTTCTATTTATCCATCAAAATGGAAGTGAACTGGATGGACAAATTTCAGGACATCTCATGATCAAGAGGAGGTTATCTGCCTTGAACTATGCCTAATATGGAAGTAGAAACGAGATGGTAAACCTGACGGCACCACCACACCCATCTCTCCCTCCAGCTTAACTGCCGACAGGAAAAATATGAGGAAAAACAAGTTATGGAACGAGAGGGAGAGGGGTAGGGGGAAAACTGCTATGGAAATTTTACGAGTGTGTAGAAATCGCTAATATACTTCTAACTCAGCTTGTCCTCAGTCTACACTGTACTTTAAGGATGATAAACACAAAAAGGTAACGCGACGATGATAGCACAGGAGGGAGGGAGGGAGGGAAGGCGACACAGTCACCACAGGAGGAGGAAGTGGACACGACATACACACCAGTAGGAGAGAGGGGAGACGACACTGATGCCACAGTGAGAGGGAAGGGAGGCGACATAAGCACCACAGGAGGAGGGAGGGGACGCGACACAGACACCACCGTACGACGGAGGGCAGGCCACGTAGGTACCACAGGAGGGAGGGAGGGAACGCGACCAGACACCACATTCGGACGGAGGGAAGACAACACAGGTACCGCAGGAGGGGGGGGAGGGGATGCGACACAGACACCGCAGGAGGACGTCTGCTGCACCCTCCACCACCAGCCAGCCAATAGCGTCGCCTCCACCAAATAACTGGGTCTCTTTACACCTTCATTTCCCGGCCCAGGTCCCATCCCCAGCCTGGCTTAATGATGTTGCTCCCTGTTGCTTCTGGCGAGGCAACCCGCCACCCAACACCCCCGGCCTGCCACCCACCGTCCCCGGCCTGCCACCCACCGTCCCCGGCCTGCCATCCAACACCCCTGGCCTGCCACCCACCACCTCAGCCTGCCACCAAGTAGCAACGATCCCCTATACCCTCCTGCCCTCTTTCCAACGTGGCGTCCGTAGAATGACCACAACGAAGACGACGACGACGAAGACGACGATGATGATGATGATGATGATGATGATGATGACAGCGGCAGATGGAGGGTGGGTCATCATCCCATCCCCCCGCGGCCAGTATCGCGTACACATGAGAATGTCAAGTGAACTACACACCAAACACTGTAGTCATGCTTGGGTGTGGGCGCGGATGTGCCTGTCTGTCTGCATGTATATGTACGAATGTTAAAGTGCACATATGCGTGTCACTGTTTGTGTGTACGTGTGTTCATGTATCATGTGTACATGGTCATTTACACATACGAGTTTGTGTAATTACCTCTCATTACCTTTGCTCAACACGAGGGATAAGTTGTACACTTGTAGGGCCTCATCTTGTGAACCTTTTTGCCTTATGACGAAATTTTCCCATCAGGTGCGTCGCGCTCACCGCAAAATAAATAAATAAATAAAATAAAAGACAAGACTTTTGGTTCAAATTTGTCAATTTCATGACGTTCCAGTGGAGGACTCTATGTCAAATCCCAAGTCCCTCTCGCACACAGAATCTTCCAACTTATTTTCTGTTAGATGCTATTCATACTAAAGCTTTCTTTCGCAGTTTCCCATCCTCGATGATTCACACATACCGGGTGTTGATCTTCATCATGTAACTATCTGACCAACTTCGGAGTCCGTCAAGGACCCCTTTCATAAGTTGATGGAGTCCTCCTCGCTCTCCCATTTGCCTCATAACATTTGCATCCCCTGCAGACATGTTCAGGCCAGAGTTCATACCTGCTAGCAAGTCAATCACACACACACACACACACACACACACACACACACACACACCCCAAGAAGACTAATGGTCCCAGAACAAGACCCTGCCGCACTCCACTGATGACCTCAACCCATTTCGAGATGGCTCCTCCGACATGGGTCCTTTGTTCCCATCCACGGAGCTAATGTATCCATCGTAGGAGTTTACCTCCGGTTCCTGCCAAGTAATCCAGGTTTTCAAACAGTCTATCATGCGGGAGGCTGTAGGTCTACAGTGCTTCCAAATGCTCTCTTGTCAGTCTACAGACAAGCCACCCAGCTTGCTCCTTTGTCTTAAAAACAAGAGCTCACTTTCTCACAGAAATGAGAGAGGGTCTCTGAACAGGATCTCCATTCTCTAAAACCAAGCTGTCTCTTGCTTAGGTCAATTCTCCTTCGGAGGAAATCATCCAACTGCTTTCAGATTAGCTTTTCCTCTGTGTGTGTGTGTGTGTGTGTGTGTGTGTGTGTGTGTGTGTGTGTTCAAGGGCACGCACCCTCAAAGTATCGATTTGCAAGAAATCAATAACAAGCAAGAGACTATAATTCGCGCCCTGTCAGTGGTCAGTGATGGTCTCCTTGGTGCAGCTGGAGACCTGTCAAGACCCAGGGGTAGGCAGAGGTGGTGTTGTTGTTGTTGGTGGTGGTGATGGAGATGCAACTGGACCTGTCAAGTCCCAGTGAGAGGCAGCAGTGGACACGGAGGCAACTGGAAAGGTGTGTGTGTGGGGGGGGTGGAGGGTGTTCGTTCCCCACCACGAGGCCCCCAACAATTACCCACCGGCCTGGTGATTGCACTTAATTAGTTGGCCACCAATGTCCCTGTTATGTGGCAGGAGAAGGTGTATTTCCAGACAATAAACCTGGTATAACGGAGCAAACATTGGCTGATGCACCGGGCGCTGGCGACCAGCTCTGGAATGGTGCTGGTGAAGAGGGGGTGAAGACGTGAAGGTGATAGTGATGGGTGGTAGTGAAGGTAAAGGGGTGGGAGTCCAGGCAAGACATGGCTGGTGGTGGTGTTGGAGATCAATAAGGATATATATATAACGCGTGTCACATTCATAACTACCAATAAACAAGCGACAATCAACAAATTCTCAGTAATGCAGTTAATGTTTACCAAGTAAAAATAACAACTGCAATTATAGAACACTTATGAATAGGTAACCAGAACGTGCGAATCGGTAAGTTCCCGGATATACAAGTTAGGTTTATGTAATCATTCATGGGCCAAATGACATCTAAATATACTCTACTGCACGGGAAGGGAGTTCTACACTCGTGGAGGCCCCCCATCTATTGAACATTCTCCACAATCACACACCTTCTGTATTCTATTCATATTCGCAATCTCATCATACATCATACAGTTTGTCCCTTTCATCCACCACTCATACTTTAAAAAAAATACTTCTATAGATCTTTTCGTATAAGTTTTGTTTAATTTTCATGTTTGGACTCTGTGGTCGCTCTGTGTTATGGCTTTTGTTTGTTCTATCTGTTATGGCCTCTGGTAGCTCTACCTTTCCATCTTTCGAAGAAATATTAGCTGAAGACATATGGATGTGTGTGTGTGTGTGTGTGTGTGTGTATCTAACGGCTGGATACAACACCATCATTAGCGGTGGGGGGAGTGGAGAGGCACAGGTTCCCGACCTACCACGACCAGCGGTGGGCCGTGGGTAACGTAGATGGCCAGGTTCCAGACCCACGAACAACTGTCAACAACTAGACGACATTTCCAGGAAGTCCGGCCGGATCTGGCGACACTCCCGCTGGAAACAAGAGTCGCCTCTTCCGTTCCAGCAGCAGCTTACGGTCTCGTTTCGAAACTAATGCCTATCCCTCCCTGAAACTTCCTGAAACTTGGGGGGCTGGCATCCGGATCAACCTGGTTAGTGGAAATGAGGAACACTGAACCCAGAATTCATTTTAATTTAGGTACAGAATTCTAAACGGGATGGCCCTAATATGCGAACCATCCCACACCCTCGAAAGATGCCGATGTTCTAAAGAAGAAAGGGTGATATTTCTTTCATTCTTTCTTCCTTCCTTGCTCAGTCTTCTCCGTAAGGAGATTCCCCTCAATCTAAGTCAGGCAAATCGCGCGTCGCTCCCTGTATATCCAAAAGCTAAGAACGTCTGTACGTACACATGTATTTACGCCACTTTCCTAGCATTCCCCTACGAGATTTAATTGCTACAATAGCTACACTCCAGAAATTATATTCCTTACGGTGTGAGTGTGTGTGTCCGATACGGAGAACCAATTAACAATTAAATTCATTAATTAAAATTATCTTAATAGTCCGACAGCAATCAGGAAATTACATAACCATCGGTTCGTACATTTTTTTTTTTAATATGATCAACCGATAAGTGAAATTACATTAAATATTCCCTCTAATGTTATATTCCAAGTGAGGCAACTCTAGTGTGGCCCTGAATTTAAAAAGTTTATGTAAACACTGAAGTTTTTACTGGGGCAAAATTTTCTTGTATGTCTTGTGTTATCTTGGCATTTTTACTGACAACAAAAACCCAGAGTTTGAAAGCTACTAATCTTTCTCAGGTTAGGCGGAGGGAGAAAGAAAAATGCACATATGATACGAAAATAATAATAATAATAATAATAATAATAATAAATAATAATAATAATAATCTCTCTCCTGTGTGTGTGCGCGCGTGTGTGTATATATATATATATATATATATATATATATATATATATATATATATATATATATATATATATATATACATATATATATCTTTTCTTCTTTTAAACTATTCGCCATTTCCCGCGTTAGCGAGGTAGCATTAAGAACAGAGGACTGGGCCTTTGAGGGAATACCCTCACCTGGCCCAATTCTCTGTTCCTTCTTTTGGAAAATTAAAAAAAAAAACGAGAGGGGAGGATTTCCAGCCCCCCGCTCCCTCCCCTTTTAGTCGCCTTCTACGACACGCAGGGAATACGTGGGAAGTATTCTTAATCCCCTATCCCCAGGGATAATATACATATATATATATATATATATATATATATATATATATATATATATATATATATATATATATATATACATATATATATATATATATATATATATATATATATATATATATATATATAGGCCTTTTTGAGCCCCAGCGAGGCAGTGTCAGGTGGTGGCTGGGGGGAATGGACCATCTAGAGGAAAATATTCCCTCTGCTTTTTTCTCAGTTTCTACCTTTAGAATGTGATAATACAGGTGGGTACGAATTCCTGCCCCAACCTCCCTCCCCTCTTAGTCGCCTTGTGCGTCATGAGTATACCTAGTTATTATTGGTTTTCCAATGTCCTCAAATAATAATAATAACAATAATAATAATAATAATAATAATGATAATAAATTAATAATTACAATCATAATAATTATTATTACCGTTATTATTATTATAGTCATTAAAGGATATATCTCAAAACCGTTCTTAGAATACGCATTTCCAGCATCAGCATCATCAATACTCCAAACATTACCTCCAACAACTAGAGCATTTCCACCACCATAACCCCTCCCCGTCGCACCACCACCACAGACCTCCACTCCCCCGTCCCGCTACCACCTGTAGCATGACCAACACTTCCACTCTCACTGAAACCTGGCCCTCTACATTGACAACACTCTCTCCCCCAACAGCAACCCAACCCCCACCATCACTCATACACCGACCCTCCTCCACCAGCAATCTCCACCATCACCACCACCATCTCTTAAAGTAGCGCCCTTACGAACGCGTGAGACGCTCTCCAGCAAACATCCTCCTCCTCCTCAACACATTTTCCTTCTACCCCAACACTCCTCTTCCCACCATCGCCCACCATCACCGCCTCTCTCTCTCTTCTTCCACCACGAGCACCACCACCGTCCCAGCGAGGGAGGGAGAGGGAGGGGGGTCCCAAGCCCCGCCTCAGTTGCCAGGGTTACGCCTGCTGTGACCACCTGCAGACCAGGACTGCCAACAGCCGGCCTAAAATCCCCAGCGTCGATGGGTGGCGCGCCTCTTGCACGCACTGGAAATTGACGCCACCACCGCCCCCCCTTCCCCTCAAATCCTATCCTCCCCCATCCCACACCACCTACCCTCCCTCTCACCCATTCCTCTTCATTCAGACTCCGGGAGACACCAGGAAGAAGACAACGTGACTGCCTGATGGTCGTATTAAAGACGATCGGAGACGATATCCAACACCCCACTCGTATGGCTAGTGGGTTAAATTCCACGTTGGTCACTTATTCTCCGTCTCTCTATAGACGTCTTGAACAGTGAGGACTGAGCTTGAGAATTCTACAGGAGGGTTTTTCGTTCTGACCCTCAGTGAACTGCAATGACATGGCAGGCCTTCGGTCAATACTCTGATATCCAGGTCTGCTGCGCTCCGTACAGAACATATATACACACACGGTAGGCACGCCAGAATAACTAACTAACTAATCCAATCAATCAGCAATTCCATTAAGTGATGTTTCGTTAATCTGATTTGTTGACGGAATGGCGATAAACGAACTCTCGTTCCTCTCCACAGGTCCCCTCACCCACTGTGAACCCTTCCCACTGTCTCTACACATTCTACCACAGGAAGCCATCCTCCCACTACGTGTCCTTGCGATCTAAAACCCCACCTAATGTAAAACTTCTACCCAGTATAGAACGTGATATGAGGATGACAATATAGGTGAATTAAGGATCTACATCGTCTGGTACGATATATTTTCTTTTTACAACTGTAAATTTAATGAACTGCCTATAACGATATTCAGATAATTTTATCTTTGTTTTTCATTTACAGTGCACACACACACACACACATATATATATATATATATATATATATATATATATATATATATATATATATATATATATATTATATATATATATATATTGCTCAGCAAACATATTGCTCTATTCAATATTCCTTCCAGCCACCGATCTTCCTCCCATGACTGGCATCCTCCTCCTCCTCCAACCCCGTCCTTCCCCCAACTAATCTTCCTCTGACCCGGTTATCCTCCATCCACCCCAGTCATCCTCCACCCATCCAATCATCCTCCATCCACCCAGTCATCCCCCCACTCCACACACCCCATCAGAGCCTCTGCCCCACCGAGAGACCACAGTTTCAATGCCGTCTTTTGTTTTTTTTTCTTTTTATCACAAAGGCTCCGGTCAGAGACGGAGTCTTCTTCGTGGTCATGCCATGAAGACGAGAGCGGAAAAAAAAAAGTGTTTAAAAGAGAAAAGAAAGAAGAATGAAATATTCAAAGTTGAGAAAATGGCATGGTAGGTGTATGGTGCACGTAAAGATATGAAGTGGAACCCAGAAACTTCAATATGAAGGCCAGCCCAGCGGATAGGTATTAGGTAAACACCAGCAACACTGACACGGTGTAGGATGATTCCTGGCATCGCCTCAACACTCCTCAGTCAGGAGGATTATACTTCGCACGCCGGCTGCTGCCCACAGCCAACAACTATTGCCCTGATCACACCAGACCTGCATTTGCTGAGAGGAGTCCTGCATCGAATCTCGCCGTATTTGAGTGGGACGTCTCCATGCAGTGTGGACCCTGCCACCGCCGGTCCTGGCAAACCACCACAGGCGCTCGTTGCTTCGTTAAGAGGCAGCGGCTGCCTCTATAGTGTGGGAGGGGGAGGGGGGCAGCAGTCCTGGCCCTGACGGCTGCTGGAGCCACGGGCCAAAGCTGCCTGCCTCCCTGGGCCACTCGTGACGCCACCGACACTCCTCTTCCGCACCTTCAGGGTTCCCCTCCTGCTCCTCCACCATCGCCTCCTCCTTCCTCATAACGAGATGACTGAAGCTGGGGTGTGGAGGGCTGAGGGATTTCGTCCTCTGTCCTTATCAGGAGAAGTCAGGTGATGGAATGTAGAGGGCTGAGGGACCTCGTCCTCCATCCTTATAACGATAGGTCAGGTGGTGGAACGTAGAGGGTTGAGTGACATTCTCTGTCCTTATAAGAGAAGTCATATGATGGAGTGAAGAGGGCAGAGGGACCTCATCCTCCATCCTTATACAGAGGTGTCTGATGATGGAGTGTTGAGGGCAGAGGGTTCTCATTCTCCATCCGTGTAACGAGTTGTCAGATGCTGAAATGCAGAGAGCGTGGGAAGGAAAATGTAGAGGGAACGAGTGCTATAAACGAAGGATATCAAGTATAAATCAATTCATAAACTGGAACGTATAATACCGCACCTGTGTGTGTGTGTGTGTGTGTGTGTGCAATAAATTACCTGCTGTGCTTAGTTATAACAACACAATAAACATGCTTATGGAGACCTCCACTACAGACGTAACACGCAGAGGAGAGATGCTGCACCGCTAACGTGTTACATGATTAAAATTCACCACGAAATAAGACGTGTGCATTTTTCTCTTTGCCAAAATAGATATAACAATGAGAAACCCGCACGTCCAAGGGATAACCGGAGGGAGGAGTGAAATTAATTTCCAGTTCTAAAAAAACTAGGATGCACTTCCCTTGCAATGGACATTTAATTATGAGTGTGTGCTGAGCGCCTCGTCAATATTGGTCTGTGCAAGACCCTCCTTGCCTGGGAAAACTTGGAAACCAACACACCAACCGGATATTGAGGGAGACCTGAGCTGGTGCCACGGCCGCTTCCTCTCGTCTTAAAGAGGAGGTTCTGGCCACCTGCCACTTGTCTCAGCGAAATCTAATTTCCTCGTCGAACAAGACATTAAACTGACTAAGAATCTTCTTTTTTTTTCGTCTAATCTGCGGCCGAGTCCATTTTCGAGTCCAACAGAACAATTAAAAGTCAGATCTTTCGACTTCCTCCAGAAATCCACAAGAGTCCAAAAATTTCAAGGGAAATTTTTTTGATCGTCTGGATCTGAGTAACGGCCATTGAAGACCAAAAAAAAAAAGATATTCCCGCCAGAATTTCGACTTTTGAGACCATGTCTATTCCTCA